>NW_001914937.1:18851-59479 GCF_000208925.1 Entamoeba histolytica HM-1:IMSS | reverse complement strand
TTACTAAATTAATTCGTGGGAATAAATTACTTACAGTGAACTAATAAAAAGTATCACCATTCAAAATAATTAAATAACATAATTTTAACATCTCAAAATGTAATTTTTAAATTAAATATTGTAAGTAATATCTTTATTTTCATTATATTAAATTGTTATTTTTTTATTCAGTTTTTATTATCTTTATTTTTAGTACTATTATTATTTAAAAACTCATTTAGAACACTTCAGCAATATTGATATTCAAATTTATGAATTAACAAAATATTATTATATTAATATAATAAAATGGAAAATAAAAATATACAAATCTTCTTGTTTGATATTTACCATAAACAATTTATTATCTCTGTATTTTAATTTCATATTTATTTCTTTGTTTCTTTAAAACATCTTTTTAAACATCTTTTATTTAACTTTTATCATTTCCAGTTATGCAATATAATCATACTTAGTTTCCAATCACACATTTTATTTGTTTTTCTTCTTATTAGAATGCATTTTAAAACTTCAAAAGTCATATTATTATTATTCTATAATAATGGTTGAATAAAAGTATCATAAAATAATTCTTCTTTTTATAAAACTCAAATATTATTTAAAACTACTTTAACTTAATCATTGTTAGTGTTATTTTTAACATTAAAACTAAACCTGTGATGAAAAATATTTCGGTTTTCTTTCTAATTCATCTACAACTCTCAAATAACAAATTGATAAACACAACAAACCCAATAAATGTATAAATGAATATTACAACACGTAAAAATACATTAAATAATGAACCATTTCAATCATATTACTTATCACTAATATTCCCTTTCCATTAAAATATCAAACAATATAAATTTGATGGTGTGGATAGGAGGTATCAGATAAAGTGATATATTAAATAATAAATGATAGGAAGAATAAAAACATAAAATACAGAATTTTATGTAAAGGAGAAAAGAAGTAACACGAGTTATATGATGAAGATAGTAACACAACAACCAATTAAATAAAAGAAGAGAATCAACAAATATAAGGCATTTATTTGAATATTTACAAATTGTAGAATATAATTCAAAATTGGAGTATAATTAAAAAAAAACAAAATGATGAATGATAAAGAACAACAGAAACAAGAAGTGCAATAAAGATATTGTTGTTTTAGATAAAATGCGAATAGAAAACAATACAACAAAAAATATAAAATAATAAATGAATGATAATTATTTATAAAACAATGAAGACACAATAAAGAATTAAATACTTAATTCAGTATAAATGAAGAAGAAATTAATATAAAGATAAGAAATAAATGATAATAAAGAAATAGAAAAGAGGGTAAGTAAAATGAGGTGATAAATGTCAAGAGATGGATGAGATCAGAAGAAAATTGCGAATAAGAATAAATGAGAAATACATTCGTCATTGGGAAGAACAGAAAATTAATACGAAATAAAAAGAGTAGAAAATGAGGTACAAAATAGGAAGAAATATTCTAAAATAATTTTAAGATCGACAGAAAAATAAAATCACGACACAAATAGAAATGACAAAGAAAATAAACAAAACGTATTTGACACACGTCAAGACATTGAACAATGAATCTCTATTGGAAGGAGCAATCATTTATTTTCTTTCAAATTATTATTCAATTATTATCACCAGACCAAGTAGAAAATCGGTGATGACTATTCCATTCATCAGAATTAAACGAATTGAAAGAAATGGAGAAAGTTTGGATATATTTAAATTCATCAAACAACGAGGAAAAGAATATTTTGAAATGAATAAAAAGAAGAAGGCGATTGTCAAAACAATCAAAAGGAGAGAAAGGTCAAGAAGAAGAATGGAAACAATGCACTTACTTGAAGATTTATTGTTTAATGAAGGGATTTATGTTAAAGTGGAGAATGAAAGTGTGAATGGAGTTGGACCAAACTCAATGATTTATCATAACAAAGAAAAGAAAAGTATCAACTCAAAAGAAATCAGAGAAATTGGAATGAAAGTGATTAATTATATCACCAATGAACTTACAAATAAGAGCCAAGTAATAATCGAAAGAAATACAATGAACAGTGTCTTGAATTAATAAAACAATAAAATGAGTGATAAGCAAATAGAATAATTCATGAAAAGATCTTCTAAAAGATAATAAAATAAATTAAAAACATAACTTATAATGAAAGAAGAAATAAGTAATGAATTGTAATATTATTATTGAAAATGAATATAGATATATCTGATTGCATTTTGTAATGTTGATGATTTAATACTTCTGGTGCCATGTATTTTGGTGTTCCTACACCTTTTGTGAATGTCATATTTGTCATCATCATATTGATGTTTCTTGCACTTCCAAAATCCGTTAATTTACAATTAACTTCAATGTTATCATCAAGTGATACAACAAGGAAATTATCGGGTTTAATATCTCGATGTAATATTCCATTTGAATGAAGATATGAAATTCCTTTTGCTCCATCTATCATAAATTTGATTCTTATTTTCTTTGATATTTCTGTGATGTTTCTTTTATTCATTATATCTTGTATTGATCCATATTCTACAAAATCTGTTATCATACATATTTTATTAGGAATAAATACTGTTCCATAAAATTGAATGATATATTCATCTCGAAATTTATCTAATATTGCTACTTCTTTCTCAAATTCTTTCTTTTTATCTTCACTTTCTTCAACTTGTTTCATTTTCTTAATTGCTACTTTATTTCTTCTAAATTCTCCAACATAAACAACTCCAAATGGTCCTTCTCCTATTTTCTTTTCTTCTTTTATTTCATCTGGATCAAGTCGTGTTGATATTTCTGTTTCTCCTTCAATAGAAATACTTTTGATTGTTTCTTCTTGTGCTTTATTAAGTGTTTTACTAATTATCATTATTTTATCTTCGATTTTAGTTGTACATTTGATTGTAATGAATACTTCAAATTCACATGCATATCCTCCTTCAATTGTAATGACATTTGGTTTATTGTAATTGGATATTTCTCATTTTCTTCTTTACTACTTATTTGTATCTTCATCTTCTCTTTTTTATCATTTCCAATACAAATTAATTCTCGTGTTTCTTCTCCTTCTTGAAGTTCTATTTCTTTCTTATTTGTTAATATTCCATCTCAAAATGATATAAATTTGATATTTGATTGTGTTATTTTGAATATTGTCGTTTTTCTCTTGTTCTTTCTTTTCTCTTCTCTTCATTATGTAATTAGTAATTATTATTATCATTACAATTGTTATAATAATGATTATAACTATAATAATGATGATAATCATTATCACCCACCATATTATTTCTTTATTACATTTAGTTCTTTTTTTCATTCGTTCCATACCAAAATGAACATTTTAACATTTATTATTCTTTGCTTCTTTACATTTATTAATATCTAAATAGTAAATACATTCTTTATTTGTTAATATATATTCGTCTTTACAACTATTACATTCATTATTTATTGAATATGTTGTACAATTCTCTTTACATTTCGAACATTCTTTATTTATTAAATAATATCCTTCTGAACATTCTCTACATCCATATTCTTTATCTGTTTCTCCTTTACTTCATTTAAATTCTTTTATTGATTCACATTCTCCCAACCAATTCAATAAATATCCATCTGCATATGTTGTACATTTCATTCTTGGTGATGTTTCTATTCTATTTCATCATTGAAATTTCATTACACGATTGTCTATTATTGGTTCAACATAAAATTTAAACTATAAAAATGTCACAACTTAAATGTTCATTATAATAAATAATAATTAAATAATTAAGTATAAATAGAATTAGTTTCTATTATTCTATATTCATTACAGATAAATCAATTCCATTTATCTATTTATAATAATTCAAATGAATATGTTTTATTTTAGTAGGGTTAATGTTTAATAAAGTTATTCATATTTCTAATAACATTAATTTTAACTTCTTTAATAATATCAATTTATGTTTTCAATTCTTTAATTAATTTAATACTCTCTATATTTATTATTCTTTTATTTCAATTTATTATTCAACTTATTTTAACATTTCTTATTTATTCTATTCTTTATTTATTTATATTCATTTATTTCCATTGTTATTATGATATGAAACATTATTCATATCATTTATTAAATTAATTTTATTCTTTTTATTTATTATTCATATTTTATCATCGTGTTAATTTCTTTTATTAATTTTATATTGTGTCAATGAATATTTACAGTTACCTTATTCTCATTATACTTAAATTTAATTCATTTATTGTTACTAATGACACTATCATAATTGATATATCTTTCACTTCCACGAGATGATTTGTTTTATTTTCCAATTCTCTTTATTTAATATCACCTGTGTTTCATATAACGATTTCCAATATTCTAATGTAATATCGTTATTTGGGTACTATTTCATTTTTTGGGTCTTTCTTCTTTATTCTAATTTTCTTGTTAGAATCAAACATGATTTTATTTGTATTGATTCTGATTATTTCATTTTTATTAAATTTAATTCTTTCTTTTATCATTGTCATCATATATTTTAAGTACTTTATTCTTTCTAGTGCTTTAACTTTAATTCATTCTTCATCATATTCTTTTAATTTCATGATGCACTTTATTCTGTACAATTTCATTGACTAAATCTTCTATTCTATTAATTTTCTTTAGGATTTCTTTTATTTCATCAAATTTATCTCTTATTATTTTATTTTGGAGATAGAGGTGCATAACCATTGAAATCCTTTTCATATCATCTTGCAGATCCTGCATTCTGCTTCCTGACCATATCCATCTATTATTAATTTCCATTATTAATCGGTCAGTTTCTTTTCTTTTCCAGTAGTAATTAATGTTTGAACATTTTCTATTTTCATTTCTTTTATTTTATTGATGAGAGTGTTAAGATATTCTTCATCAATTTCTGTAGAGTTATTCTTTAATATGATGTTTTTTATTATAGAATTACACTCTACTCTTCTATTATATCATTTACTTTCACTTTAATGTATTGTTTAGTGCTTTCTTTTATTTTATGTGATATTTTAATATAATTAATATATTCTTTTTTATTATTGACATTGATGTTTATTACTTTTATTATACTTTCTATTTGTTCCCATCTTAATTTCTTATATAATTTCTTGTTTAACCAATTAATTGCAAAAACAATCCATCATTTCAATTAATTTTCTATTTCTTTCTTTTGTTGTATTTCTTCTTGTATTTTCATTATACTTTGTTTTTTATTTATTATTCTTGCAATTTTACATATTTCATTCATTTCTTTATTTGGTTTTGTTTTTAATTTCTTCTTCATTTGTTTTAATATTTTTCTTCTCAATCTTTTGTTTTTCTTTAAATTCTTCTTACAGCTTTACATTTATCTTTTTCTTTTTGATTGAATATATTTCTTGTTGAATGTTATACTCTTTTTCTTTTATCTTCTTATTTCTTGAGTATTTCTTCGTATTCTCCTTCTTTCCATTCGCTTCTTATTCTTTTTATTCTTTTTATATATCATTTATTGTTAGCCTTTTATATTTGTTATTTGTATTATCTTTATTATTATTGTATTTATCTTGTTTCTTATTTGTTTTTATTTGTATCTTTCTTCTTCTAATCCATTTTCCTTGTTATTTCATTTACTTTTATTATTGTTGTTATGTCAATTATTGTTATTGACATTCATTCTTTTATATGATGTTAAATTTCTATGTTTTGTTTGGTTTTCTTTACAAGACACAAATGTTTTACACAATATCCATGACATTAAAATTTGTTGTATTTCCTGCATTGGAAAAGGATGTTATTTTTGGAAAAGAAAAAAGAAAAACTTAAAATAAGAAAAAGCAAAATGCAATATTTAACACAAGAACAAGCAATTAAACTTGATGAAGAATTAATGGGAAAATACAAATATTCATTGGTACAACTAATGGAAATAGCTGGGTTAGCTGTTGCTCAAGTTGTAACAAAAGAATATCCAATTGAAAAAGGAAATAAGAGAGTTTTAATACTTTGTGGACCAGGAAATAATGGAGGAGATGGGTTGGTTTGTGGGAGATATTTATCCTTATTTGGATATGAAGTAACAGTTTTTTATCCGAAACAATCAAAAAATGAACATCTTCAACTTCTTATTAAACAATTAGAAATTCAAGATATTCCAGTTGTTACAGAACTATCTTCATTTGAGTATGATGCTATAGTCGATGCAGTTTTTGGATTTAGTTTTAAAGGACCAGTTAGAGGAATATTTAAAGACATTTTTAGTCATATTAATTCATTGAAAGTTCCAATTATTTCAGTTGATATACCATCAGGGTGGGATGTGGAACAAGGGTATCTTCAAGATGGGATTCAACGATGTGATGTTCTAATTTCTTTATCTGCTCCAAAATTAGGAGTGAAAAACTTTAAGGGAATTCATTATTTAGGAGGAAGGTTTATTCCTCTGGAATTAAAAGATAAACTTCATTTAATTCTTCCTTATAAAGAAAATGAATTAATTGTTAAAATCAATTGAGTTTTTATTCTGGATTTACATGAAGGTATTCTTTATAACTGTTATTTAGAAATATCATCTCTTCTTCTTCTATCTCTCCATCAAGAAACATTTCAGCAAAAGTTTTTTGCATTTCATCAAGCTCATCCATATTTTTAATGTAAGCCCTTTCTTCTTTACTTAAAGGTAATACATTTAAATTAATTTCATCCCTTGTAATATTACCGTTTTTGTACAATTCCAATATGTCTTTGTACCTCTCTGGTGGTGGTAATGGGTCTTTTGGATAAATACCTGACTTGAATATGTTATAAGCTTCCTTTGTAATTTGGTGGTTTTCTAAAAGTTCCTCATATTTTATTAATTCTTTTTCATAGTCAATATAGTCAAGGTATGATTCAATGCTGTTGAACCCTGGTACACATTCTTTTCCAATAATAATTCTTTGAGCTGGCTTAGTCGGATTACCTTTGATTTGTCTGTTGATAGGAAATATTGGTTTAGTGTTTATTGGTAATATCGGTTTAATAGTGATTGGTTCATTTTTAACTTCGTTTTGTTTTGGAAGTTGGATGTCTCTGGGATAGACTAGAGAAGATTCAGTTTTAGTATTAACTAAGTTTGGCTGAATTATATGTGGCTTGTGTTGAGATGAACTTATGGTATTTGATGAACTTGGCAGAAAATAGAAAGGAATTGATTGAAGAGGAATTAACTTTAATTGAACAATAATCAGGTCAAAAATGTTTACCAAAGTCAATGTTTTATCGTCTAATAATTGTTTCAAATTAAAAGAACCATCATTGTTCAACACGGAACAATGTGGCACATGAGGCAAGTTAAGTTTAATAAACGGCAATAATTTAGGATAAGTAGAAGGAATCTCCGCAAGAATAGGAAAATTGTATTGACAAACTTCATCGTTATAACGTAACTCTCCATACATCATTATAGTTCTTGTTATAGAGTCAAAGCAAAGAGATAAATGATGTTTATTTACCACTTCAACAACCTCTTTTATTACAACGTCTTTGCTATTGTAATTAGTGACGCTGGTTGTGAGGTAATCCTTAAGTAAATTTTCACTTAACATAAATTAATGGTTCTCGTAGTTCTTAGAATTTTGTAGTTCTATTAAGACTATGTTTATAAGGTATTTTAACAGTTTTATTTTTTATATTTTGCTTCACCAGTTATAACATCATTCTGATGAAAAAAAACTATAAGATATGATAATTTTATTATACAGATATAAATTACAAAAAAATATCAAATAATAAATATTTTGTCATTTTGTTATTATTATTAGTAAGAAGTGATTATTTCAATTTCTTCAATACCTTATACTGATATTTTATATTTATTTTATATGATATTACAATTAGATTGTTCTTCTAACGTGCTGCCAGAATTTCCTGTGTAAAACATTAAGTCTTTCATATTTTTGATTATTATTGTTCGTAGGATATTGGAAAAGTCTAAAATTAATTTCAGTACTTTTAATCTTCTTGTTGATTCTTTATGTATTAATCAATTTATTGATAATATTACAGGTATTATTTCTACATATATTAATTCTCTATTATTTCTTAATTTCTCTTGTAATTCTTTGTATTTATTTATTTCGTGAATGTAATTTAATTCTAAATTATTATCCTGACATATAACAACATCTATAATATATCATTTCTTTTCTTTCATATTTTGATAATATATATCTTATCTTCTAGCATGGAATGAATTATCACTAACCAATAAATCTTTATTGTAAGTTATTATCATTTCATCATTATTAATACATTTAGGAGGATTATTAAAATCAAATGAATCAAATTCATTAAAATGGATAATTAATAAACGTTTAAATATTTGTTTACAAACATAATCATGTTTTAATATTTGATTCTTTTTCATTACATCCTAACAATATATGACTAATAGATGCTATTGTGTTATGACAATGTTTACAATATTTTAAAGCATCATTTTTGAGTATTTTTGCTTTAATATTTCCTGTTATACTTGTACCTTCTTGCATCTTTACTATTTGGATGAATGTATTTCTTTTTATATTTAATGACATCCATGTGGCTACTGTTAATTTCTTATCATTGAAAGTGCCATTTGTACATCTTATGTATTCACCACATTTCTTTTCTTTCCATTCATTTAAATATCTATCATTTAGTTCATTATTTATCAATTCAAATACTTTCTTTACATCATATTTTCTTTCATTTGTTTCTATTATCTCCATTAATTCATTCAAACTAATCTTCTTACCAAATGCTTTCTTCATTCTTTTATTTATTCCATTTGGATTTTCTTTTATTGCTTCTATCATTTCTCCTATTTCTGTGTTTGATATTTGTATTTTAAATATATTCTTAATAATTCTTTACCATAAGAAGAGATATAAACTATAATAAATAATAAATAATAATAATAAATAATAAAAATTTGAAGTAAAAAACAAAAAATACTTTTAATACAAAAGAAAACAATGAGTGAACCTCATCAAAACATTCCCCTTTCCCAATTATTATCACAAAATTCTCAAAATACAGCCAACTCAAGACTAACTTCTATTCGTGGTATACAACCTTCACAACCAAAAATTCAATTTGCACCAAATATTCGAGCAGCAGGATTTAAGCCAGAAGCAAATAATGGGAATGAAGGACGAACAAAATTGAAAGTTAAAAAAGAACAACCAAAAATTAAGAAAACAACAATTACACCAACTCCACGAGTCTTCAAACCACGACCAGTTGCACATGGAAATGGTGGATTAGGAATAAGTAATTTAATGATGACAGCAGGAGAAGATATAGGGATGAAAGAAGAGAATAAAAAAGACAAAAAGAAAGAATTATTATTAAACCCTGAATTAGACTTTGATCCTTGTAATCCAAACCATCCAATTACACTTCCATTAAGAGACCCAGAAGAAGAAATAAATGGGGAAAAAGAACAAATAAGTGAACCAGTTTTAGACAAAGAAAAAACATATTATACACCACTTGAAACAATTGAAGAAAATCCAACATTTATTAATAATCCATTACATAGTGAAAGTGGAATATTATATGATGAATATATTATGATGCAAATACCATCAGTTTTACCTATTCAAAAAGGAGTAGAAATAGAAAATGAAAATAATAATGTTGAAAAGAAAGAAGAAGATAAAGAAGATAAAATTCATGAGGAAAGTAATATTAAATTAGTTGAAAATCCATTAAAAGGAATGTCAGGATATATTGGAACTATTCAATTTAGAAAGAGTGGAATTGCAATGATGAGAATTGGAGGAATTACTTATAAATTAACAAAAGGAACAAAACCACATTTTTTAGAAGAAGCAACAGTAGTTTCATTACCAAAGAAGTCAGTATATCGATTAGGGAATATTTCTCAACATGTAGTCATGATACCAGAACTTGAAGATTGTTTAAATTTGATGTGAAAAAGAAGATGAATTAAAAAAAGAATAAATTTTTATGTTTTGTTTTTCATTATTTCAATTGGTTTTTATATTAATATAAAAACCAATTAATTAATTTAAATTATTGAAAGAAGAAATCACAATCAGAAATAATTTCTGCTAATATTTCATTGCATCTTGTTACTTTTGTTACTGCTCCTTCTACATCATTATTCTTTGAATTTGGTTGAACAACTATTTCATTTGTTGATCGAATAATTGCTGGTCCAATACAAACACTCATAGCATGAACATTCATTAATGTAACATTTTCATTTTCAACAGTTTTCTTAATAACATGAATAAGGAAATCAGCCAATTTAAAATACATTGGTTTCATATGTTCTTTCATAACTTTTTTAATTTCATCTTTTTCATCAGGAGAACCTTTAACAATTTTAATAAATAAATCAACAACTTCTGGTGAAAATAATGGTTCTGACATATCCATAAAGAATTTCTTAAATGTTGCTGCTATATCATGAACTGCATATTCATTAAATGAATTAAAATGGTCAGGCATTTGATCTAATACATGTGCTAATCTACTAACTTTATTAGACGCTCCATTCTTTCTAAAAATTCCTTCTGTTTGTAAATTATTTGGATTCATTAAATATTCACCTAATGCTTTAATACATAATGGAACACCTGTTGTATTTCCTTCTCTTTCTAAAATATCTTCTAATGATCCACCAAATAATTTAGGTGGAGAATGAACAAAGAATACTTCTCTTAATAACAAGAATAAATTACGTGCATCATCTTCATTTGGTATAATAAATGATGTAGTAAAATCAAAAACTTTTGATCCAATATTAAATTTATTTCCAATACAATTACTTACACTAAATCCATTTCCAGTTAATGGTATTTCAGTTAAAATATGATATTTTTCTAAAGAATCCATTTTACTTACATAAATAATATCATTCATAATAAAAAGTGTAGCTTCAAATTTAATAGTTTCTAAATCATTATTTTTTAATACTTCAATATCTTTCATAAGTTCACCACTTGCTTTTAATTTTGCTTCTTCTTTTTGTCTATTTGTTCTTTTTTGTAATTTAGGTCTTAAAGAAGTTGAATGTTTTTTTTCTGTAAGATGATTTGAAGAACCAAAACTAACTGATTGTGTATTTGTTTTAAGATTAGGTGGATAATTATCAATATTTGGTAATATTTCTACTGTAACTCTTGTTTCTTTTAAAAATCTTTTTTCTTCAATATTACCTATTTCCTTTCCTAATTTTAAATAAACTTCAACAACTGATGGTGTTTTAGTAAATTCTTTTTTAATTTTAAGTAAAAGTGATGAAAATTCAGTTGTTTCATTAGTTTTAATTGTTATTTCTTTATTATTCATTTGTTCACTTTTAATAGTATCATGAAGTATTATATTAATATTATTTAATTCTTTTAATGCTTCTTCTAATGGTTCTATTTCTTCTTTATATTCTGATAATTTTTCTACAGCTTCTTTCATTACTGTAAGTAATTTTATTAAATTACTAAAATGTTGAATTCTTGGAAAACTTTGAAGAAGATATCTAAATGCATATGTTTGTCCTTTTGATAATGTTTCATATACTTCTTTAAAATATGGATTTTCTTTTTCATAAAACACTGTAGCCATAACAACTGCTCCTTGTAAATTAATTTCTTTATATGCTTCTAAAACTCCTTCACAATATTTTTTTACAACTTCTCCAACTCCAGAAACTTTAGGAAATGTTCCATAAATATCATTTAATCCATTTTTAAATTGTGTTTCTAAACTAAGAATTGATGTAAGTGAATTATAATAATTTTTATATGGATATTCTCCTAAAATTTTAAATTTTCCTTGTGCTCTTAATTCATCTAAATAATATATTAATGTCTCTATATTTTCTACATAATGAATTTGTTTTTCATGTAAATTTAAAAATGATGAATTATATTGTTGAAACTTTGTTGCACTAAATGCTTTATATGTTAAATATCTTTTATGATATAAAAATCCTCGAATTATACTTTGTGCTTTAACTACTTTTTCTAAACTTTCTTCTGAATTAAAACGATATCCAATATCATTAACAATATTTGTCTATTATTTATTATTTGTTTTATATGACCTTTTTTTTTAATCTATTAATAAAACAAACTAATAACAATATTTCACTTTTAGAAACTGGCATTGTTTGGTATATTTCTGATCGTTGAAGGTCAGTTGTTAATTGATTCATAAATACAATAGAATACCCTTTATTCCTTACATTTAATAATTCTAATATATTCTTTAACATCCCAAGATAAATTGCTCGTTTAGTTTCTGATCTTGTATTACTTAATTCTTGTACAATTGTTCTTTGTTCTTCACTTGGAGTTTCAAGGAGTTTACCAATATACTTATCTATGACACTAAGCATGATGAAATGAATTAGCAAGTTGTTTTCTTAAGAAACTAAACTAAAAATTAATTAAACTAAAAACCAAACTCTTATTTTGTTCTAAATATTGAAAAAAAAGGGTATTTAAAGACTTTTCTTTCTAAAAAGAGACTTTTCCTTCAAACCGTTTTTTCTTTTTTAATATCTTTTCTTTTTCTTTAATCAAATAACTCTTAATTTCACTTCTTCATTCATGAGTAATAAACCTTTATCTTCTTCTACAAAAAAAACTTCATTACAGCCTATTAAAATTAATAAAGCCCCTCTAACAAAACCTATTACTAAACCAAAGAAAGGTAAAAAAACTATTTCTGATCCTATTTATTTACAATTATTGAAAATACAACAAATGTGTGATGAAACACCTCAATCAAATGAAAAGAAACCTTCTAAACCTCTTGTAAAAAAACCTTCTAAACCTCTTATAAAAAAACCTTCTAAACCATCCAAATCTGATGAAAAGTCATCATTAAAAGAATCACAACTTATAGAAGAAAAATCATTAAAAGAATCAAAGTCTGTTGAAAAACAACAAACTCAACCTATTGAATCTCCTCCTACAAGTCAACCTATACATTATCAACATACCTTACAAAACCCTATACACAAACCAATATCTATTAAAGAGGAACCTCAAAAATATTCTACTCCTTTTGTAAAATTATCTCCTTCTCAACAACAACAACAACAGCAATATGGATATAATTTTATATCATCTAATTATCCTTACTCAATAAATTCTTCTTCTTTACCTTCTTCTTCTTCACAACCATCATATTACAATCAATATACAACATATCCAAATATATACCAAACACCATTTAATGGATATTCTTCTATCAACCAACAACCTATATCATATTATTCATCACCCTTTGTTTCAACATTTCAAAATACTTCTCTAATTCCAAACCTAGTTTCACCACACCAAGTTGTTAATAACCAAAACCCACAAAATGAGTATGAACAAAGTCATCAATTAACTAATAAATATAAAGCAGAACATAATAGGTATAAACAAGAAACACCAAAACCAATAAGTTATGGGGGAAATACCACAAAGAAACCAAATACATTATCATCAACTTCAAAACCCAAAATAGTACCAGTTCAAGGTACTAAACCATATCATAAAAGAGAGTCAATATTTAAAGAAGAAGAACCCCAAATTGAACTAAAACAAAAACAATATCCTAAAGTTAAGGATGAGTATTATAAAAAACCAAAAGCACCAAAAGATATTAAAACAGTTACTGAAAAATCAAATAATGAAAGTGAAAAGAAAATAACACATTCACATCATCCAATAAAAAGTCAAATGACAAAGAAACCAAAAGATAAGTTTTTTATAGACTTTTATGATGGAGTTAATAAATTAAAAGAAGTTGAACCAACTCAAAAACAACCAGAAATTAATTTGAAGGATGAAAATGATAATTTAATTGGAACATCACAAGAATTAGAAAAACACTATTTTAGAATTAAAGGAGAAGCAAAGTCATCAGAAGTTAGACCATTACAAGTACTTTATAAATCATTAAATTATGTATTAACAAAATATAAAGAAAATAAGAAATATGATTATATTTGTGATCAATTAAAAGCAATTAGACAAGACTTAACATTACAACATATTGAAAATGAATTTTCAATTCAAGTATATGAAATACATTCAGATATTTCATTAGAAAATGTTTGTTTTTTCTTTTTAAATACATTAATATACTTAATAATTTTATTAACAAATAAAATTAATTAATATTAACTTATATTAGAATGATGTTTCTGAATTTATTCAATGTGCATCAGCACTAAAACAGTTATATAAAAAATTTGGTTATTCAAATGATAATCCAAAAGTAATTTTTTATATATCAGCAATGATTCTTTGTAATATGGATTCAAAAAATGTTTCTCCAATTACTAATTATTCATTATTAAGAGAAATTCCAATAGAAATATTAATAAATCCAAATATTCAATTTGTATTAAATGTAAAACGAGCATTTGATAATGGAGAATATTTTACATATCTTAAATTATTTAAAGAAGCTATTCCTAAATTTAAAGTAATAATGAAACTTGCAATAGAAAAAGTTAGATTAAAAGGTCTTATGCTTTTATTTATGTCTATTGGTGGAGTTATTGAAGTTAATGATGTTATGGATTTTCTTTCATTCTCAAATGAAGAAGAATATCATGAATTTATATCAAAATATCCATTAATTTTAGATGCTAATGGAAAAATTCAATGTACTGAAACATTAAAAAATATTTCTAAAAGTTAAAAAGAAAGAAAGAGAGAGAGAGAAAGAAAGATATGAATTAAAATAAAATGTAATTTATTAATTTCTTTAAATTTAACGTCTTTAAAAATATTGTAATTTAAATTAATAAAAAAGAGTTAAAAATTATTTCTTTGGAAGGTATTTGGCAAGCCAATCAAAGACTTGAGCATGCCAATCAATAGAATTGTATGGTCGTAATACCCAATGATTTTCTTCAGGATAAATAACTAATTTACTTTCAATATTCTTTCTTTGTAATGTAACAAATTGTTGATATCCTGCAACAACATCAATTCTATAATCTGAACCTCCATGAATAGTTAGTTGAGGAGTATTATATCCATTAACATAATTTAATGGACTATATTTCTTATAATAAGTATCATCTTCATACATTGGATATCCAAACTCAGTTTCAAGGAAATACATTTCATCCATATAATAATAACTACCTTCAGAATCCATAATACCATCATGACAAATAATACATTTGAATCTACCTGTATTTTGACTATTAATCCAATTCATCATATATCCTCCATAACTTGCTCCCATAGCACATGCATTATCTATATCAACTAATGGCTCACTAGTTTTTAAATAATCCATTCCTTTCATTAAATCTTCAAATGGCCATCCTCCCCAATTCTTTCTAATTGCTTTTAAAAATGCATCTCCATAACTTCCTGATCCATGGAAATTGGGTGCAAAAACAATATAACCTTGTGCTGCTATAACTTGTGGATTCCATCTATAATGGAAATTATTAGTCCATGGTGATTCTGGTCCTCCATGTGTATATAAAATTACTGGATATTTTGTGTTTGTTTTCATATTTGGTGGGTAAGTAATAAATGCATGAATTTGATCATTATTTGCTCCAGTGTAATGAATTTCTTTATATTCTCCAAATTTAATTGTAGAAAGAACTTCTTGATTAATGTGAGTGATTTGTTTAATAACTTTATTTTCATAAAGGAATAATTCTTGTGGAAGAGTAAATGAATTATATTCATAAATTATTCCTGTTGTTGTAAAAACAAATGAACCAGCAGTACCTTTTTGTGTAATAATATTAACGTCTTCACGAGTTAATTCTGACTTAGATGTATCTAATCCTACAATATATACATTTCCTTCAATTTGAGTAGAAAGATGCATATAATTACCAACAACTTTCATTGGTGCACTAAATGATAAATCAATATTTCCAGTAATATCTCTAATTACTTTTTGATTAAAATCATATGATTTTAATACTGATTTATCACTTTCATCTTTAGGTGCTGACATTGAAAGATAATATAAAAGACTTCCATCATTATTAAATAATGGTTGATTATCATATCCTTTATTATTAGTTGTGATACAATTCCATTCTAATGGATTTTCAAATGTTGCATAATAAACGTTATTATCTAATGATGATGCTGGATTCTCTAATAAAATAGAAAATGCAATCATTGTTCCATCTGGACTAATATCATATTCTTCATTTCCTCCAAATGGACGTGCAGGACAATCATATTTCTTATCATTCATTATATCTTTAAATGTAATTGAGTTATCATCTTCTTCTTTAAAAGTAAATAAATGTTGGAATTGTCCATCCCAATAAGTGTCCCATCTTCTTATCATCAATTGATCATATACTCTATAATTTTGTTTTTCTAATTCAATAAATTTATTTGCTGATTCTTCAAGAGTCATTCCTGGGAAAACAGTCATTGATGCAAGTCCTCTTAATTTACCACCAACAGAAATCATTTTAAATGTATCAATAGAAATAGGTGTAGAAGTAATGTCTACAATCTTGTCATTCTCTATTTTTCCAATCTGTCCATTATGAAGCAAATAAACACCTTCATTAAGACAAACAAAATTAGAAAATGATTCTTCACTATATGGAATTAAATCAACTGGTTCAGTTTCAGTTAATGTTAATTTCTTTAATGAATGTTTTGTTTTATTTTCTTCTTCAAACCATTGACTTGTTGTATAATATACTACTCCATTTAAATGACATCCAAGTGATAATTTTTGAAGTTTTACTAATGTCTCTGCATCTAATACTTTAGCATAACTAAGTGCAATAATGGCTACTAACAGTATTATTCGCATATTCTAATTTTCAAGTTCTTTTACTTAAATAAATAGTTTAGAAAAGTAACTATGTTTGGAATTTTGAATATCATTTTTTTAGGATTATTTTTTGTTATTGTAAAAGTGAAATAAATCATCAAAAAATAAAAAAGAAATAAAAATCGATCTTTTTGATTGAAATTTAAATAATAAAAAATATAATATAATTATAATATAATTTTAAAATAACAAAATCAAGAGAAGAACGTTGTTTTATTTAGATCTTCATTGGAGTGACTTATTAGTAATGAATAAAATCAATGAACTAACAACATTACTTGAAGAGGTATTGTCTAAGAATTATCATATACCATCTGGAAACCAAATATGGGTAAGAGCAATTAATAATATTAAACGATATGAAATTGTATATTTTTTGATTATTCTTGTAGTTCAATTATTGTTTTTGTTAATTGACAAAGAATTATTATTACCAACTTTTATTATATTAGTTATTCCAATCTTTGCATTATTTGTTAACCCTTATTTAAAAATCTTCTATTGTCAAACTTCTTTATATCCAACGTTAGTGCTTCTTGCAATAATGGTTTCTTTTTATTATAAATGTATAGGAATGTTTTCAGTAGATGTTTCTTTATCATTGATACTAATTTTTATTCATATGACTTCTTTCGATTCATCTCAATTTAATTTATAATATTTTTACTTTTTTTCGTATTTTTTTTTTTGTAACTCATCTTAGTACTTAAAACTATTAATGAATTGTAATGAAAATAAGGATTATTTCTTATAAAAAGGTTTGAATATGATTTGTCTTCATTTATTATGTAAGGAGATTGATTTTTTGAAAACAACTTTTCAATTAAAATTAAATTTTAGAAATGATATTTTTTTAGATTTGTTAATCCTTCAATAAGTAGAATGATTTTAATTTTAAATTGTTAGACAAAAATACTCTCTTCATTCAAATTTAATAAACCATTTGATAATTTTTATATAGAATAATAATATGTGTTGATAAAGTTTTCATATAACATTCTTTTAAAAATATTTTTATTTTCAGTTTAATTTAGGAATAAATAAAAATTATTTTTATTTTTCAAAATATAGTTTTTTTAAATTGGAATTTTCTTAGTTCATGATATTTTTTATAATGACTTTTAAGAATAATATAATTTACTCAATTGAATTGCTATTAATAAGAGAATAGCATAAAACATTCAAGGATTAAGTTGGATCTATTACAATTTCTTTAAGTTAAAACTTTCTTAATTATAGCATACATGAAAAAAATATGCTTTTCTACAAAAACCAATTCTATTCTAATGTTTTTTTTTCTAATAGATAAGTTAAAATAAAAGAACCTCTAATTCCTTTACATTTTAGAATGAACTTTTTTATATTCAATAAATATAAATTATAAATAGAGTTATTAAAAAAAATTATCAATAACAAGTTAAGTCTTATTATTTTGATAATGACTCTTCTGACAAATCATTAAAATCAAACACTCTTAGTTTTTTCTTATCAAATAATTCTGGTTTTTGGTATATTCGTTGTAAGGTTTTATAACCAAGGGTTAGAATTTCATTTTTAGTGAGTATCTTCTTGTTATAAGTAATATAAAAATCTCCACTTATTCCACCATGTTCTTCAACAAAATTATGAACAAAACAGCATTCATTTAATGCTGCAAGGTCCTGAAGAAAATGAAATAGCTCAAATCTTCTTTCAAAATTTAGTCTTGGAATTTTTTGATTAATTTCATTAGAAGATGATTTACTTCGTTGTTGAAAAATCCTTTTTTTAATTATTGAATACGTATCAATAATATCACCATCTATTGTTTGTATTCTTTTCACTTTAGGAAATAATAAAGTTTTTGATGGTATTTTATTGGGAAAAGAAATAGTAAATTTGAAGCATTTAGACATCAAAGAAAGTAAAGTAGCAGTCAAACATGAATGGTTATTAGACAATTTATATTGTCTTCTTTTATCACTTTTTTTCATAATGAAATATTTTAAAAAAAATTGTTTAAAAAATGAAAAATTCAACAATATCTCTTTATTGAGGAATAAAAAAAATAAATTTTTTAAGTAAGACTTTTAATAGAATAAATATATAATAAATATATTCTATATTCTCCTATGAAAAAGTGTTATTATTAATTTATGTAAATGAATATTCGATTGTTTGTCAATGTTTGAATATATTATGATTATTTTAGATAATTATTTCCATTTCTTAAATACTTAACCTATTAAGTCTTATATATTTTTAATGTTGTACTAACTAATTTTATATAACTTTTATAAGATAATTCTGATGAATATACATCTTTCATAGTCTTTCATCTTCTTTATTAATATTTCTGATTTTTACATTTCTGAACATTATTAATTAATACTGTTTCATATTACAATAATGGTTATTGAAATTATAATGTTAATTTGTTTAATTAAAATAATAAAAACAAATATAATATTTAATTGAATTAAGTTAGTTAGATAATTACATACATCATTTAATTTTACTTAATTGAATAACCATGAATCTAATTAAGAATATTCTATTATTTATTTTTAGTAGTATTTTGATAAATATAGCTTTGTTGTGTCAATAATTTGAGCTAAATTAATTTTATCATATTTATGGAGATAAATAAAACCATAAACTAAAGTTACTTATCTTCTATTCTTTAAATAAAATAAAGTTATTTTTAAGCTTTTATCTTTAATAATTTCTTATTATAAAATTTGGGATTTCATTCTTTTTTTAATAACCCTTCTACCTTTGTTATTACTCCTCCATTTTATTTAATAATTTTAATTGATTTACTTTATTCCTTTGTTGGAATTTTAAAAACCTTTTTATGTTTATATTTTATTGAAATTATTTGTTTAAAGTATATTTATTTCAATCATTTTTATGGAAAAAAAAACTTTTTACTAATCCAATGAAGTGTTTTAATAAAGGAGAAATATTTGTTAGTATTTTGTAATTTTTTTTCATAACAACATTTTCGTTCTTTGGGATTTATCCTGTTATTCTTATTGAGTGTATTTTTTGAATTTTAAGTTATTTGTCCTTTGAAGTTTTTTCCTTCTAAAAATACTTTTTATTGATTTCTAAAAAAAAAGATATAATTGTGATATTAACACCTTCATTTACCACTCATTTCTTTTTTATTTTTCATCTTCCTCATTGAATTTGTTCAAGTATTTTTATTTACTTTTCAATTGGTTTAGTAAAGATTGACTGAAAATTACATGGTATATAATTCTTTGTAATATAGCATGGCTCTGACTTCAACTCCGATTGGTCAGCACAAAAATTGATACCTTCAATCAATGAGCTTTGAATAGTATATTCATTTTCTATTTCTAATAAACGTTCTATAATATTATCTAAATTCCCTTTTCTAGAAAAATATTCTTCTTCAATCAATCCTGGATTAATATTAGGAAAACTTGCCATTAAACATTCTATTTCATTTTGCCTCATAAACTGGCTCATTCAGACTCATCTTTTTTGCTGTTTTAATGTATTTAAATGGCAGACATAATCACATGTCTTTTAATCAAATAACAATCTCGGTATTTTATGTTTTGACATACTCTAGAATTTCGTTAAAATCTCATTTTTTAAGGTGTTTAAATTTTTTCATTCACAAAAATCTCACAACTTTGAAATAAACCATATCTTTTTAATATAAAAACTATTCAATATAAAAATAAAAAATACTTAACCAAAGAATCTTCAACAAACGAATCAATAAAATTATGTCAATTTCACCTCATGATTCTTTTGTTCCTCAATACCCCCTTTCTCCCGGTTCATCACAATCTACGTCATCATCTCCATTACCATCAGACCGTTTAGTATATACTAAAAAACAAAGGAAACAATACACAATAACTAAAAAAAGAGAAGTTTGGACTGATGCTGAACATGCTAAATTTGTTGAAGGTCTTGCTCTCTTTCATAAAGACTGGAAAAAAATTAAAGAGTATATTGGAACAAAAACAGTTGTTCAAATTAGAAGTCATGCACAAAAGTACTTTCTTAAATTAAATAAAACAGCACCACCACAACCATTTACCTTAACTCCATTAAAAAATTTCTCAGTCCAACAAAGTATAATAAAAAGTAATAGTTGTCCTCCTTCACCTCAGTTTCATGATCACATTGGAGACTCTACAAATGGTATATCTTCTGCATTTTCTCCTGTGAGGGATTATGCTGATTATATTCAAATAGATGGACTTCTTGGTTTGTTATTTTGTTATTTAATTACTTTGGATTTATGTTATTAATTATTCATAGAAAAACCACATCCTCAATATTCTACACACACCTCTCCTTCGTTTAATTATGCATCTTTTTCATCTAATTGGATGAAACCTTCTTTTTAGAGAATGTAAGGAAATTGTATTGCTAGTTCAGTCATTTTAAGGTTTCTTTCAGTATAAAATATTTATGTAATTTTGTTATTTCCTTTTTTTAAATAATGTTTGAAGAATAATACAGTCTATTTCAATTACCAAAAGTACATTTGTTCGTGACTAAGTTATTTTACTTTTATTTTATATAATTGGATTAATCTTTCATTTTTATTTTTGGATTTTTAAATATAAAATTAAATAAGTAGTTAATAACTGATAAAATTCAATCCTGTATAGAGTCTAGTAATAATGTTATAATTATTATCAATTGTATTATTTATTATCAATTTTAACTTGTTAGTAAATGCCTAATTATTACAAACATTAAGAAAACAAACTCTTTCTTCCTTCTAATCTTCTTAATGTCAAGGTATAATATTGAAGAAAAATTTTAACAATATTTTATCAGTAATACAATAAAATAATGTCACATAAAATTATTTTATTTAATCTTTTAATATCAGTGAGTTTTAGAGTGATAATATTGACAAAATGACTGTTATGATAGTCTAATATAAATCTTGATAGTCTTTATTATCATTATTTTTCAATACCAGTAATTTTTATGAACAACATAATTGTTAAATTGAAAAATATCATTTTAATAGAATTTGAAAAGGACCAAACAAAAAATAGTATATAAATAATAAGAAGTTATTGTTTGGTTCAACTCTTCTATTCTTTATGTTCTAATTAATAAAATTACTTAATATATTTATATAATTAACGCTAATTTAAAAATATTTGAAATAATATATTCTTATGGATGAATATTAGATAATATATACTTAGTTTTGATTCTACTTTGTATTGACTAAAAATACTTTTTTTTCTCTTTTGAAATGTATTATTAGAGAATGCTATTGATTAATAATGAATAATGATAACCAGAAAGTTGTTTATTTTAATCAAAGAACTATTTGTTAGTATTAATAATCAAATTTGAAGAATGAAGTAAGAAAAATAAAAAAAAAATGAAGAACTTAAAAAAAAACAAAAATCAACGAACTAAAAAAATTATAATATTACAATGAAAATAACCTTAATTTTGGGGATTTTAATAGTAGTAATGGCAGTACCAATTCACATATGTACTGACCATCTTCAAGCCGTTGAGGACTCAATTTTATCAGCAGAAACACATATTTCTGATACAGAAGATATTGAAAAAGAAACACTTGACGATATTGATTCAGCATTTGGTGATATTCGTAATTCAATTTGTAAAGCTGACTTTGTTAGAACAGCACACATCATCGAAGTTTTAAAAGAAAAATTATTACGTATTAGACAAATAAAATCTAAATGGGTTAAGGTACTTCAAAACACTGTTAATGCTTTACCACCACATTTACAACATAAAATATTATTTAAAAATAAGATCGAGAATCGTATGAGAATGAATCCTGATGTTTGTTTATTATAGTAAATTAATAAAAAAAATATATTAAAAAATAGTTTATTTCTATTGCAGATATTCCATCAATTCCTGTATATGAAGGAATGCCAAAATATGCACCAGTAATAACAAAAATTGCAGACGGTATGATGGAAGAAATTGAAGATATTAAAACTGATGAACAACTTATTTCACTTCAAGAACGATATGAAAAAGTACAATTTAAATCTAAAGAATCACATTTAAAGACACAAAAAGTATTAGAAGGAATTGATGCTATTATGGTATCAATTCGATTAGGAAGAGTTTGTTATATTTTTACAAATAACAATCAAAACAATAACATAATTAATAGATTGGAACAGAAAGTGCATCAACAAACTATAACAAATTATTTAATTTATTAAAAAAAACAACAGAAGAAGAAAAGAAATATGTTTCAGAAATAAATTCATTAAGAAAACAAATATTTGATAGAAAGAGAAGTATATTACAATCCATTTTAGATAAAGGAAGAGTTATTCAAAAAGATATGGTTCAAAATAGAATACAATTCTTAAAAAAAATGAGTTCAAAATATTCTAATAATAAATTAAAAGAAACAACTCAACGACTTAATTCATTAATCAGTGGTATTCAAAAACAATGGAAACAATTACAAGAACAAAAAACTCGTTCCAAATAATTTAAAGACTTTTATTTTGTTCCTTTTTTTTTATGTTTTAAGAATTTTAATGAAAGATACAAAAAATGAACATTTATCAATTTGTTTTCTTTTGATCTGATTAATTCTTTAATAAATGACTTTCTTTCTTTTAACATTACTTACTCTTTCTTTTGCTATTGAAAGAAAACCAATTATCCTTGTTCCTGGTCTTATGTCTACTATTCTTGAATCAAAAATTGATGTTGATGATAACTATCAACCATTTCCACAAAAATGTAGTAGACATAAAGGTTGGTTTAGAAGTTGGGTTACTGTGAAAGACGCTATTTCATTTACTGACGATTGTTATTTATGGTATTTACATGGAGTATGGAACCCTATTACAAATAAATTAGAAAATATTCCTGGTATTTCTATTAGAATTCCTCAATTTGGAAATACCTATGCAATAGACACCCTTTGTCCAATTCCAATTGTAAAAAGATTAACGCACGCATTTCATGGATTAATTCAACATTTGAAAAATCAAGGATATGTTGAATTATTTGATCTTTTTGGTGCTGGATATGATTGGAGATCAAATGATGTTTCTGATGAATATCTTAAATCTGTTAAAGATTTTATTGTGTCTGGATATGAAAATACAAAAAGAAAAGTTGTGATTATATCACATTCTATGGGTGCTTTTATTACTTATAAATTGCTAGATTATCTAGGAAAAGAATTTTGTGATACTTATATTGATAAATGGATTCCTTTAAGTGCCCCATTCCTTGGTTCTGGTCTTGCTATCAAAGAACTACTTGTTGGTGAAAATATTGGATTACCAATTAATGAAAAATTAGCTCGTGATTTAGGAAGATCAATTCAATCAATTATTTCTCTTTCTCCAAATCCAGATTATTGGAGTAATGAACCTTTAATAGTATTTAAAAAAAGTGGTAAACAATTCTTTGCAAAAGATCTTGTTGATGCTTATAATATGTTTGATGAAATGAAAGACAAAGCAGAATATATTTTAACTAATTCCATTCGAGCATACTATGAAAAATACAATTGGACAATTCCTTTTGGTGTTGAAACTCATTGTGGATATTCACTTGGATATGAAACACCTTATAGAATTGAGTTTGAAGGAGATTCATTCGACAGTAAATACAAGGTAATATTTTCTAATGGTGACAAATTAGTTAATGAAGAATCTCTCAAAGCATGTTCTCTTTTCACTCCAAACGTAACTTTCCTTGGTAAGTACAGACATTTAAAATTACTTGAAACTCAAAAGTTATATGACTTTATTGATCCATTAATTCATTAATTTCATAAAATTTAATATTTTTATTAAATAATACTTTTTATTTTAAATAAATTATCTTCATTGAACTAGTAGAGATATAATATATAATATCATACTATAATAAATAACGAGTGTGTGGGTTATTAGAAATTTTAATCAGATGATTATTTAAATGAGAAGATGAAATTTTATAATTTTTAAGTAAGAAGAAAAGATGAAAAAATAAAAAGAAAAAAATTTAATATCTAAAAAAAATAGAAAGAATAGCTATGACAACAAAACATTATACAAGGGCTGGTCCACAATTCCAAGCTGTTATTCCTACACAAAAATACTTTGCTGGATCAAGACCTACATTTGCTAGATGTGTTAATAAAGCCAAATGTGATGGATTAACTCGTTCTGATGTTGCAGAGACTGCTGGAATATTAATTTATAGATGTGATGCATTACCATCTGAAAAAATTGATGAGTATATGGCTAAGGCTGAAGCCATGACACCTCCTTATGTAAAATTTGATAAAACAGAAGCTCTTCAATTACTTCATAATAACAATTATATTATTGAAGATGCATTAATTCAGTTAAGGGTTAATATGATGAACCAAAATCGGTACAACGAAAACTATTATTTAGAGCAAATGAACTTTAATCATTTTAATTAAGTGTAATTGAGTAATATAGTTTAATTTTAAAGAAGAAGAATATTTATGAATAAAAAAATTATAACAAATTAATTTAAAAAAAAGAAAAAAGACATAATTAAATGTTAAAAAATGTTAAATTAGTTGATAATAGGAAAGTAAATCCTTTAACAAATAAAGTTTAAGCATATGTTGATGATAATTGTCTTAGACGATCAACAGATTTCTTAATAATGTCAATAGTATAATCAATTTCTTCTTCAGTGTTAAAACGAGATAAGGATAAACGAATACCAGTATGAGATAAGTCTTCACCAAATTTCATTGCTTTAAATGTTGGATTAGCTTGAAGTGATTCAGAAGCACAAGCACTACCAGTAGAAGCGGCAATACCATGTTTATTAAGATCCCATAACATAGCCTCACCTTCAACACCTTTAAAAGCAACTAGAATAGTATTAGGGACTCTTAATTCTGGTTTACCAACGATAGTAACATCAGGAATAGTTCTAAGAGCAGCTTCGAGTTTATCTCTTAATTTTCTAACATAAGTGTTTTCAATATTAATGTCATGAGTTGCTTTCTTTAATGCTACAGCCATTCCAACAACACTTGGTGTATCAATTGTACCAGATCTTAAACCACCCATTTGTTCTCCACCATGTAATAATGGTGTAATTGGTTTACCTGCTCTAATGAATAAAGCACCAACACCTTTTGGACCATGGAATTTATGAGCAGTAAAAGTTAAATAATCAACAGGAACATCTTTAACACTAACTTTAATTTTTCCCATAGCTTGAGTTGCATCAGAATGGAAAAGTGCACCATGATCATGTGCAATTTTACATAATTCTTCAACTGGCATAATTAAACCCGTTTCATTATTTACCCACATACAACTAACTAAAGCTGTTTTATCATCAATTAGTCTTTCTAAATCTTTAGGATCAACAACACCATCTTCATTTACAGGCATTTTAATAACTTCAATACCTCTTTCTTTTAAATATTTCTCAGATTCACTAATTGATGGATGTTCAATTTGAGAAACAATAATTTTATTTCTCCCTTTCATTGTTTCATAACGTGCTAACATAGTCTTTAATACAGTATTATTTCCTTCTGTAGAATTAGCAGTAATTAAAACAGTATCATCATCACTTGCACCAATACATTCATAAATAATATCTAATGAATCTGAAAGTGCTTTTCTAGCTTTTTGACCAAATGCATGAAGTGAATTTGGATTACCATAAATTTCACTAAAATATGGAAGCATACTATTTAACACTTCTGGATCAACCATGGTAGTAGCATTATTATCAAGATAAACTGATTTTGTACTTTGCATGAATATAAAGTGAATTTAATTAGTTCTTTAATATAAACAACCAAAATTCTTTCAATTCTCTTCTTTCTTTGATAATTTTGTTTAAAGGACTTAAACGAAGTGCTTAGTCAGCAAAATTTGGTAACAAGGGTTTATAATAGTTTGTTTCTAATTATCATTTGTATTGGTTTTTCTTTTTTTTTTATCTTCGTTGGTCCATAATCCTTTTTTTTCTTTAGTTAAAACCTCACTTTACTACTTTATTGTCCATCATTCCTTTTATTGTCAGAACACTCTCTTATTATCGTTATTCTTTCTTTTCAAATTGGGTATTCGCACTTGAAATATCTCATTATTTAAATGTCAAATAATTTTAAGATATACTTCAAAAATAGACTAACTTCTTTTATTTTTTAATTTTTTTTTAATTTTTTTAAAGTTCTTAAAGATAAAAATAAAAAGAATAAATTTTCTCTTTTTTCTATAAATTGTATTTGGAGCTTAAATATTTGAACCATTCTTCATAATTCGATTGTTTGTTTATTTACTATTCTATTTTTATATATCTAAAAAAGTCTAAAGGAGTATTACTTTTTTTGATGGTGTAACTGAAAATAATCACTCTTCAAATCTAATGCAAGAACAACGAATTAATTCTTATTCTCATTCATCATTAGGTAATGAAGAAGAAACATTCTTCTCAGATGAAGATATTTTTTCAGATAATGAAGTTAAATCAATTTTATATCATCTTCCTTTTGATGGATTTATTGTAGTTAATCCAAATCAAAGGATATATACAAATGAACCTTCACGTTGCGAAAATGCAATGTTTAAACATAGGCTTTAATTAAAAGAAGAAAACAAAAATAGTTTACTTATTCTTTAAAGGAAACTAACAGTCTTATTAAAGATTGCTTCTTATTTAAAAATAGAAAAGTTATTGATTGTGTGTTTCTTATTGATATGGTTTTTTGTTTTTTATTGATTGTTTTCAATAATGTTAACGCTCAATAGTTAAAAATTAACTTTGTTATGGATATCTAAAATAATTAATAAATTTCTCTTGAAATTTCAAAAAAATTTGAAGAATGTTTAAATCCGTCAGAGATGATTGGTTGTTTTAATAATAATGGGGGGGTATTTTCTGGATATTTTTACAATATGTTATTTCATTACATTTCAGTCAATGCTTTATTTAATAAAAAATAATTATAACTAAATAACAAACAATTATAAAATAAATAAATTGTTATTAATAGTCATAGACTTTGGTTCAGTTACAAAATTTTCGAGTAAAAAAAAAAATAAAACGAGTCATTTTTTTTTATTAAATTTTTTTAATTTTCTAAACTAATCCTAATTATAAAAAGATTGAGTTAATTATTTTTGTTTATTATTAATCCAGAGTCATTTTATCAATTAATTTTTTATTGTCTTTAGTGTTATTATATTTTTACCATTGGTAAAGACATTTCTTAAAATAGTAAATAATCTTTCATTATTAAGTAATATTGCTATAAACAAATATTTCTTGTATTTCTTTATTTATTGTCTATTTAACTGTTTGAAATATTAATGAAGATATTAATTGTATTTGTGATTTTCATTATTCTATCTGTTGTATTTTCTTTTAATTTAATGTTTACAATAATTGTATGAAGTAAGGTTATTTTTATATTCATTGAATTTAAAATCATGCTATTCGTCATTCATTGTGCGTGTTTTATATTTAGATGAATACCCAATAAATTTCATATGTTTTGAGTATTATTTTTTATTCATGTCTATCTTCTTGTCTTTTTTGAAGTTACTATTATATTATATTCAATGTTATCTATTTCAATTCTTGTTTTCCTATTATTTCAATTAGTGTTATGGAGATTATTCACTAAGATAGAATTTACTCAACATCATTATTTTATGATATTTCTTATATGTAATTGAACTTACAACATTTGCAAATCAATCCAAATATTTTGAATTATAAAAAAAAACTAAATGGTTTAATAATTTTTTTAGCAATATTATTAAAAGAAACAAATATAAAACTCAATATAATTTTAATTTATAATCAAATATAAAATATTAGAAAATATGTCAATAAAACAATAAATTTATTTTTAAAATACAACAAAATTGTCAAATAATTTGGTATTTTTTCTACTTGTTGGTTGTTAATTTTATTACACAACAGAAATTCTTCAAAGACTGATATATGCCAAAGTCAATTTATAAAAATAAAGAATCAATAAACGTATTATTTGATACTACAAAAAATAATGACTATGAACAAAATAAGTGCTAAAACTAATTAAAATACAAAAATATTATTTAAATTTTGTATGTTATCTAATTAAACAAACTGAGTGAAGAGTTTTAAGGAAAATAGAATAATTATTTAATTAGTTTATTAGTAAAAATTAATTAGAATTAAAGAATATAACATTATAAGAATAATTAATAAAATAAATAATCAAATAATGATATTTAATGAAATAGTTTATTAAATAGTTTTTAAATTAATTAATAATAATAAAAAGAAAAATAAATAATAGTTAATTGAGTTATTTATTAAGTATTTGTTTGATAAATTATTTGAACGAAATTAGAAAAATGAACAGAGAAGATTTATATTATAATTTCTTCTCTAATGAAGGTTTAGTTAAAGGTTTTTTCATTGGGTAATGAATACAAAGTTCTGTCGAAGTTAATGAAGATATAAAATCAATATCTTCTCTACATTTATCACATATAAAAACTCTTCCACAATTTTTACAGTAAATACCACCTTTATTAAATTTTTTATTACATTTATAACAAGTGTGAGTATTAGTTTCTGTTGAAAGAATTGCAGTCCAATTATGATATGGGTATTTTGTTCCTACACTACTAAACTTACCATCTTCATCACAAATAATACAAACCCATTCTTTTTTCTCAGAGGTTGATGATTCATTTATAGTTTTAAAGACAGGAATTATGTCAATTAAAGGTTTTGTAGTGATATGATGTTCAGTAACAAGTTCTAGTTTTTCACTATCATAAATTTTAATGTCTCCTGTTTTTTGTAATATCCAGACTTGATTTCCAATAAGTTTTATTTTTTCGATTGGAGCAGAAATAACTTTTTTAACATTTTGTGATTGAATATCAACAATATAAATATTATCTTTCATAACAACCCATACTGAGTCATATGCTCTTATTACTTGAATAATTTCATTCTTTGAAATTCCTTTTACTATACTTGTTTTTCTTTTCTTATCTGGATCATATATATGTAATCCTGCAAATGTACCAATCCATAAAGAATCATCAACTAATGCTGCTGTTCGAATATCACTTTGTAATTGTAATTTTTTTTCTTTCTTTTTATCATGTTTAATATCTATTTCAACATAGTTTTTGTCTTCTGTAAATCCAATAACTTTTCTTCCTACACTTTCTAAATGAGTTATAGCGCCTTCACTTTCTAAATGATATTCATTTTTCTTAGTACCGTCATTACTATTATAACATTCAATAACACTGTTTGTTTTACCAATATATACTTTTCCATTACAATAAATAATAGCACAAATATTTCCTTCTATTTCAAGACTTTGTATTGGTTTTTCATTAATATTATTAAATACATGAATAATACTTTTATTATTAGTTGGCTTAGTACATGCCCAAATATCTTTTCCTGTCCAACAAAGTAATCTATATAAGTTATTTTCTTCTTTTATATTAATTCCTTTTTTTGTATCTTCTTCAAATGTTGGTTGAGATAATTGTTTGGCTAATAAAGAATAGTCTTGATATTTTGGTATTACACTTACGGCTGTTGCTCTTCTTCTTCTTAGCCATTGGTTATTCATTACATTTGTTGCAGCTGATGTATTAGAACTTGAAACAAAACTTAATTTATTAATACTTTTCTTTAATGTTGTTGTTGGTTTAACTTTACAGTATTTTGCATTAAATTGAGTTATTTCAATAAGTACATCATGATAAACTTTTAAATGAGGAGCTTCTCGTTTAAGGTATGTAGCAAAGAAACATTTATTTGAAACATTACTATATATTTCACTATAATCCTTAATTGCTTGAATTGAAGGTATTTGTGATGTTTTAATAAATGAGTTAAATGTATTTTTTAATTTAGCAGTACATTGTGCTTGTACATGAGTAAACATATATGGGTTAAATGCATTTTGTTCTTGTAACAAAGCAAATTCTTCGTAGGTTGTTTGGTCAAACATTCCTTGTGGTTTAAAAGTAGTTATTCTACTAATAATATCAATAGCATCTTCTTTAAAAGAGTTTGATTCATTAGATTCTCCTTTAATACTAATACTATTCTTTTTTGAATGTTTTAAGTTAGAGATAATTGTATTTAATTCATCAACCTTTCGTTGTAAAGTTAATTTTTCTTTACGTAATTCAATAACTTCTTTTTTAATATTTTCTGTTGATTTAATTTGTTTATTAAGATCTTCATTTATTGATTTTAATGAATATAAATCACTTTTACTTGTCATTAAATTCTTTTCAAGAACTTCAATTTGAAGTTTTAAATCTTGTTTTTGTTGGTCAACATTCTTTTTAATAACTTCGGCTGAAACAACTTGATTTTTTTCTAATTTAAAAACTATTGATACTTCAAGTTCATTTAGACTTATTTTACCAGTACTATTTTCTAATTGTCCTAATCGTTTATATAAAGATGCTAGATCTTCTTTATCTTTAACACTTTCTTCTGCAAGTTTTCTTTTTTCTTCTCCTAAGTCTTTCATGTCATTAACCATAGTTTTAATTGCATCTGCTGCTTTAATTAATTTCCCATCTTTTTCTTTTATCCTATTTTTTAATTCTTTATTATCCATTTGAAGTGTAATAATTTGTTTTTCCATTTGACTTTGTGTTGTTTCTAATAATTGTTTATATTGTCGAATTTGTACTTGCATTGCATCAACTATTTCTTGCATTTGTTCCATAGAATCATTTGACGTTTCAGAGTTTTGACTTGATTGACTTGAATAAGAAGACTGACTTGAATAACTTTCAGTTTGACTTGAAACGAAACTATCTTCTTCTGTATGTTCACTATTATCATCATCCTTTGAATTTTCTAAAGAACTTGTCCCTTCTTTGCTCTTTTTTTGAAGAGGTGGACTTTGGTTTGTTGGTGTTTGTTGTGTTTGTATTGTTGTCATCTTTTGTTTGTTTTATTTTTCTCATTTTCAAGTTAAAAACATTTAGTTTTGTTTTATTTATTTTTTTTTTCTTATTGACTTATTACTAGAGTATAAAATTCTGGGAATTTATCTATTTCTTTATTCTTCTAGATAATTTACTTAAATCATTTATTTGCTTTTAAAAAATTGAAACGTCTCAATATTTTTCTTGTACCAAAATAAAATCAAAATACAGTAGAGTCGTTTGTGCTAATTTTATGACTCAAACTATTGACCAATTCCCAAATACTTCTTTCATTTTTGGAATGTCAAAAAAGACTTGTGAAATAGAAACTCAATGTGGAAATATCCACCTTCCTGCTTTCCCAAAAATTCAAGCAGTCACTATAAACAACTTTTTGTATGATAAAAATGCTATGGAGAATATTGGTTCTCAGTTTTACAAATCATTGATTGACCAATCTAAAGATTTAAAGAAACTCGAACAATTCGTTGTTTCTCCATTGGTTAATGCTGTCTGAGACATATTTAATTCAATTCTTATTGTAAAGTTGGTGTCTCTTTATCAAAGGATGTACCTGATATAATAAGGAAGAGTTTTATTACTTTCACAAATACGTCATACCTTTATAACTAAATATCAGTAATAATATCTTCTGAATAACATTACTAATCAAATCAGCATAGTGAAAACTGAAAAGAAGATGAAGAAAGTGATAATCAGATTATATAAACATCGAGTGATCTACCAAATAACATCAATAAAATAATGAAAGCATTACTTGTTATATTATGTATGTATTTAGTTTCATCACTTGAATTGGTAGATGGTGAATGTAAAGGAAGACATGGATATTTCTGCTACACAGACAATGATAAGAAGAAGAATTATTATCTTTGTAACAAAGGAGTTCAAATGGGATGTGTTAGAACTTGTCCAAATGAAGATGTTTGTACTGGTAGAGGTGAGTTTGAAATAACCAAAGACAAGATTTGTGTTGCACTTAATGAGTCACACTGGGAGGTTGACCCATTACCAACTCCTACACCAAATAAATATCCAGTCAATTGTACTGAAGTGAAAGAAGGATATTATTGCTATGAAGAAGAGTCAAAAAATACTGAATATTATTGGTGTGTTAACAGTGTTGGCTATGAAATGAAATGTCCTAATGGAACAACATGTCATACAAAAGACATTGGTTATAACAATCCATGTTATTAACTCATCATAGTCTAATTGATTATTGATGCATACTTTTATGTTTATTATTTATCATCTCTAAACAACGAGCAATGTAATCAAATAACAGACATAACTTGACTCATTATAATAAGTACAACATAATTTATTACTAGTTTATTCATCAACTATCAAACATAAATTATTTCTTCATTATTATCTTTTGTTCTTTAATAAAATAGAATATTTTTTAAATTCATATTAAGAATTATATTAATATTACTGGATAACACAATTTCATTCGATTTTATAACGTTTGATGAATGTGAAATAAAGCGAGTTATGTGTTTCTTTTCACTAAATGCATTTAAGTCAACTATAATATTCTTTGGGTTTGTTTTGAATGACGCACCTTTTTATTTTGACAGAACTTCATAAGAAATGGTAATTAGTTATTGTTATTTTGTATTTGTTGTTAATTATTACTATTCTGTTAATTGTATTTATTTTATTTGTAAAAAATTTAATAAATATTTTTATAATTAAAAATTATCATTTTTTGATTATTCTTATTTTTTAAAAATAAGTTTTTTTTTTATTTATATTTGTTCGTATGATATTCATTTCTCAGCATCAGTTGTAAATTGGAATGTCACTGACCTAGATAAAATAGATTTGGAGATAAGAAAATATTTAAGAAAGGCAAAATACATTGGTGAAACTCCAAAGATCGGTTGTATGTTATTATAGAAGAAATGAATGATTAATAAATATAAATGAAGAATATGTTAATGAAATAATTAGAACAGTGATGTACTATTGTACCAGAGAAAGTGAAATTGGAAATAACATATTAGATAAATGGTACAGTAAGAATAGAATATGGAATAGAATTAAAAAACAATAATTCATAAAATAAATGAAACAAAAATAGAAGAAATAATAAATGAATTTATAGAAAAGAAAAAAGAAAAAGAAGTAGTAGAAATAAAGAAATTAATGATAAATACATCAAAAAATTGAAGTGCCATCAAATAAGCGGACACTTCAGAAGATGGTTTGAGTCAAAATGAGTAGATAAAACTACTACAGTGAAAGCATGGAAGTCAATCAATATTAAGAAAAATGCATTTCTTCAATTAACTAAAATGCAAGATTGAGCAATATTTTGTGGGTATAAGAAAGCAAAAATAATGAAAAATGAAAGATTGAAATACTCAACACTTTGTAAAGACAAGATAGCTACAGTACAACACATTCTACTATCTTGTATTAGTCATAAAAAATCACAAATAGAAAAATATGACAATATTGGTATTATAATATTGATTAATAAGAAAATACACTGGAAATAAACAATATAAAACCCCAATATGAAACAGTGTTCAAATATAAAGACATCACAATGATATTGAACAAACAAATAATGCATAAAAGTGAATGACAATATCACAAAATACCAGACATATACGTAGTAGATAAAAAGAATAAAACTGGTCTATTATTTGATATGACTATTGTGGCTGATCACAATATTAATTGAGTGTCTTTGAAGAAAAGAAATAAGTATAAAGAATTAAAGAATAGGTTAATGAAAATAGAAAAAAATAAAAGATGTCAAAATAATACCAGTAATAATCTCAATCAATGGATTAATAAATAAAGAAAGTATTAGATTAATTAAAGAATTAAAAATTGACATTGACATTGTTAAAGAAATTAAAAACCTTGTAATTAAAAACATGATGGATGTCATGGAATACTGCGGAGATCACAATCAAACATACTCAGTAGAGCTACAAGAAGAAGACGAAGGGACGGGATTAGTCTCCCCTGAGCCAGGAAGAATAGAAGCTATTTCTATTAATACTTAATTAATTGATTTTATTTATATTTTCTGTATAAATGTATGTTTTTTATGATTTATTCATTTTTATTGATTATTTCATATTTCTATTCATTGATTATTTATTTACATTCATTTCTTCTTTTGCTTTTATCAACTTTCTTTTTTATTTAAGAAAAATAATATCCAAAAAACTACTAAAAATTATTCAAATAATAATGAAACCAATCATTGAGCTGATGCTACCAACTTTTCTTTTAATTCTTCTTTTAATAGAACAACATTATCTTCTATCATCTTTTTAAAAGCAGCCTCAAATGTTTTATTATCATTAGCCTTTGTTTTATAATTAAATCTATAATCAAAACCATTATCAACCTCAACAATAGCAGTACCAGAGGAGTGACCTTCAGTGGTTGAAGCGAAAACAACTTTTAATTCATCAAAAGTAACAATATTTTTTAATTGACCATGTGAAACAAGAATAAATACCTATTATTTGATGAGTTGTTAAATTCTAAATATAATTTTAGGGTTATGACTCTCATAACCTCTTAAAATAATCAAAAAAATGTTATAATAACTATTGTTTATTGAAAAAAAACAAACATCTCCTTCAATTTTAGTCACTTTAAATGTACCATCATAATTGCATGTCTTTGGAGTTTTAGGATCTTGAATAATTTCTTTCATTCTGTCTTTTCCCCATTTTGAAAAGTCTCGTTCTTCAAAACTCCAATTTCCACTGATCTTATTCCACTCACTCATTTTAGTACTGATCTTCAAATTTGTAGTTGCTTTTATTTCTTTATGCCACGTAAAGATGTGTTGGTCTTTGTTTGGTAAACACATCATTTTTAGTTGGCATTTTTTGTTTTATAAAATAGAAAACAAAATGTGATTCTTCATTTTAGAAGAAGATACTCCTGATATTATTTTATAACACTACTATTTATTTGTATGTTATAAAACAACAACGTGGTGTACGTTTTGTGAATATACCATTACTTAAAGTAGTTGACAGTTGTTTTCGTTAAAATTCAATTGATTAGTTATGTAATTTGTAATTGTTCTTTAAAGTAATTAGTGAAAAACATTTTTATATTTTTGTAGAAAAAATATAAAAAAGAAAGTTATACATAACATAAATATTAAAAATGTTTTATTAGTATATTAGTTATTAAGTTTAAATAATAAAATTAAATTAATAATTATGTGACAATGAGATAGTATAATAGTTTTAATCATTTTCTTCATCTATTTCATTTAATGAGAAGAAAGAAAGTAAATACTCTTTATATTGTTTCCAGTTTGTTGATAATGTGTCATCAAATACCATTCCATCAAATGAATAAATCATTGGTATTAAATATTCTTTTTTCATGATATCAGCAAATTTAGAAGTTCTTTGTCCAATATGATTCAATATAATAACCTTATTATTGCAGTCTTTTAACATTGCTTCTATTTGAGAAGGAGTTGAATGTGTTCTATTAATTGCTTCCCCTTCCATTCCATCTTCAAAATTACATTCATGAATAACATAGTCTGCATTCATGCATAACTTTTTATCATTTAAACAAGGTAATGTATCTCCAGTAAAGACAACTGAAGTTCCATTAATTTCAAATCTTATTCCATAATTTTCAGCTTGATGATTTAATTTCACAGTAATAATACGTGCACCGATTTTAGTTTCTATATTTTGAATAATTGATTCTTTATTTCTATCGACACAATCATCAGAAAATATATTGTTATTAATAAAATTGATTTTTATATGATAGTGTTGACATAATAAATTAAATCCTTTTTCCATTGACCGTGGACCAATAATAGTAAGTGGTTTTGTTCTCATCTTTAGTAATGACATAATTCCAAAAATATGATCTCCATGATTATGTGTTACATATAATATATTAATATCGTCTGGATGAATTCCAGAATTGACAACTTGATATGCAATACATTCTCCACAATCAATCATTATAGTTGTTTTATTAAACCGTATTATTTCTCCTGAAACATTTCTTGCTTTTCCAGGAACAGCACCACCAGTTCCAAATAATATTACTTGGAACTTATTTCCTAAAGGAGAATAAAGTGGTTGGTTTTGAGGAATAATAAAGGTTTGTTCTCTTTTGATTAGTGTATATTTAATTTTAGGATATATTGTGTATTGTATTAATGAAGGAGTGTCCTCAAAGTATTTACAATTATTAGTTGGCATAATAAGTGGAACTGTTTTTGCTCGAATAAAAGATGGAGCATTTTGTGGAAGAATTGAACTTATTGATTTATGTAACTCACTCGTCATTCTAAAAGAAGTATATTGTACATTCTTGATTATTTCATTGGCTGAAGAAGAAATTCTATCTTTTAAGAACAGAACTAAAGATGTTGAATGTTTTGCAATAAAGTCTTTAAATGGCTGATAATCTTTTACAGCATCATTGATAATAGCAACTATACAACACACTTTATTCACTAATTCCTTTTTTAAATATTCATTAACATGATCAGTTGTTGGAAAATGAAGAACAATTAAATACCCAGGTGATGATGGTTGTCCACAGACATCTGAAGGATTAACTACATTACCATTTCCTAATTTGATAGATTCTCCTATTGCTAACTTAGCTCGTAATGGTCCTGGGATTTTTAATTCATTTGCTTTTACTCCATCAAACTTACCAAAAAATGTTGGTAACAAAATATGGTAATTTATTGTTTTAATAGAATTACATTCAGTCACAATTGGAATAAATGAAAGGTAATCATCAGTAAATGGTGTAGAGTCAGATGTAAATCCTGGAATGTCTTTGTATATCAATGAAGTTGGAGGTAAAAAATGAGAACAATCCATTTGCTCAAAAAGATCAGATGGAAAGTGTAGTGGTGATTGAACAAGTTCAGTTGAATAGTATGTCATCAAAGCACCTGGATAACCTCCCCAACAACTCCAATCACTTGAAGTAAAAAGAATTTTAGTCATTCTCGGTAATTTTAATTTATATTCCATACAACATCGTTGGACACCTTCAGGAATATTAAAAATGTACCTATTTTTTTCTAAGGCTAATATAAAAGAAGAGCCAATTTCACTTTCTCCATTTCCAAGGATAGTTAACGTTATTGGAGTACTTTTCATAATAGCATTGAAAGAGATCATTAATAATTTTAAGTTAAGTTATGCCTCAAACTTGAATAGGGTTGAAAAGAATAAAGGAAGAGTTTGACTTAAATTGTGAATATCTTAACTAATTTCTGAAAATCACTAAAAATAATGAAAATAAGGCGATTCGTTTCTTTTACGCCGTTTTGAGAAATTCACTGAAAAAAGTAATATGGAAGAATCAGAACAAGCTCTCATCAACAAATTACAAGAAATTAAAGAATTATTTCCAAAAGTCCCATCTAAAAGTATTAACGAAATAATTAATTTATGCTTTTCTTTCAAAAATGTTTGTTATTATGTTTATTTAATAGTTTTTAAGTTATTGATTAATTTTAATTAGCCATTACGTGTAATCTTTAGAATTGAAGAATATACCCGAGCTGTTTGGCCTTCATACAGAACAGTTGTAGTTCATATTATAGATTCGTTATGTGATATTACCCTTTCAAAAAATCCTGTTCTGACTGATTTTTTTAGATTCAATTTTTCGTTTAGACTAATAGAAATATTGACACTAGTTGCACTTTGTCGTGATGAACAAAAAAAGTCTGTCCTTTTAATCATTTCTAAATGGAAAACCAATCACACATTTGATATTAGTTTATGTGAAGAACTTGAGTCTTTCTTTTATTCTACAATGCATCCTTTACAACAAAAAGAAAATAAATCAATTCTGGATGAAGAAAATAATAATATACCACAGATTCAATTAAATTATTCAACAGAAACACTATTTGAACATAAACAACTGTCTGAACAACAAAAACAAATCAAAATAAGACATGGTAGAAGTAGTTCAAGGAGTTGTTCCTATGATAGTCAAGACTCTTGTAACTTTCAAAGGTCTTACTCAAACAGTCCAAAGAGAAGGTTTTCACCAAGACGAATTTATCATACTCAAAGTAGGGATTCTTCAAGAAGGCTTTCTCCACAATACTCCCCATCCCACTTACCACAACAACGAGGAAGAGACTCAACACCTTTTTGTTCAAGAAATAAAAGAAAGTATTCACCACCTAGAAGTACATCAAGACACTCTAATAGAAATAGAAGTCAATACAGTTTTTCCAGAAGAAACAATTATTTAAATAGCTCACAGAATTATATTACAATACCTTCTAATGATATAACTCTAAACTCATCAACGAATAAAAGAAACAAAATTGTAGGAAATGACAGAAGTAATAAATTTAATCCAAAAGAAGACCAAGAGGTTCATCGTTTTGAGAGAATAACTGATAAAGAGCAAGCTGAACTTATTTTAAAAAAAAGAAAAAAATTATCTCTGACAGTTGTTTCATCTACACCCACTAACGGAGATTCGATAAGACTAAAACCACATAACCAACCACTAAATAGTCAAACCGCAATACAAAAAATTAATACATATAGTAATAACCTAATTAATAATACTACCCAACCTAAATTAAATCAAACATTAAAAGAAACAATAAAACTAAGTTTGTAAATTATCTCATTTTTTATTAAGCTTGAATCTCTTATTTAATTCTAGTCAAAACCAATGTGATAGTCTTTTGTGACATTCCACTTACTTGGCAAACCCAAGGAGATGTATTAAATTATATTGAACATGCTAAAGTAAATTCAATAGAAATTATTTTAGAACATAGGTGTTGTACTATTTCATTTATTTGTCATGAAGATGCTGTAAAATGGAAGATTAGAGGTGGAAATCAATATATGAGAACACTATGGGGAAAAGAAGTTTGGATGAAGACAAGCGTTTTAAGAGATGATGGCACAGTAGAAGTACCTTTGTCAATGATACCAAAAAATGTAACAATAATGGAAAATGGAACTTATAAAAGTAATTGATTCATCAATAAGTTTAATTATTTTTCTTCTTTTTAAAAAAAGTAATCAGGAAGATGTATATTTGTCTTCAAAGAAATCAGACAAATGCCTCAATTCATCACTTTACCAGAGCCCAACAGAACGTTGGGATAATTAATTAATTTAAATTTCTTCTAATGAAAAATTAGTGGATGAAAATAAAATTGTGGAAATTTTATAAATAATCAAATATTTACTTTTATTAAATAACATAATTTTAATAACACTTCTTCATTCTTTCAATAAGTAAGAAAGAGATTATTCTAATCAGAACTTCACTCTTCTACATCCATTCGATCGAATATACTCTTTTTCTACTTAAAAATATTAAATCCTAATTTCCCGATGAATGGGGATTAATAAGAATTGTCGCCTAAATTCTGTTTGGTTCTTTGATATTCCAATTGAGAATAAAAGGGTCTTTTTACTTAAAAAAGTTTATTCATTACCATGGCTGAACATTGTCCAACTCCACATAATGGTGCTAAATACGGAGAGATTGCTGAAACTGTCCTTATGGCTGGTGATCCATTAAGAGTAAAACTTCTTGCAGACACTTATTTGACTGATGTTGTTCAATATAATAGTGTTAGAGGAGCAGTAGGATATACTGGATATTACAAGGGAGTGAAGTTATCAGTTCAAGCTCATGGTATGGGTATGCCATCTATTGGAATTTATGCATATGAATTATTTAATTTCTATGGAGTAAAGAGAATTATTAGAATTGGTTCTGCTGGAGCTTTTGATGAAAGTTTAAAACTTGG
>NW_001914937.1:0-18751 GCF_000208925.1 Entamoeba histolytica HM-1:IMSS | reverse complement strand
GTATTTGGAATACCAATAGACATTAATGAAGGACCAAATCATGGTACATTGGTTATTTTCAATATTGACAAACAAACTGATGATGAAACTCTTAAAACAATTTTTTCAAAGTATGGAGAAATAAAAGAGATTCGTGAAACTCCATCAAGAAAATATCATAAATTTATTGAGTATTTTGATTCAAGAAGTTCTGATGTTGCTCTTAAAGAATTAAATGATATTGAAATTAATGGAAGAAAAATAAAGATAGAAATTTCAAAACCAAACATTTCTAAACTTATCTTTCTTCAATGTGTTTCAAATCTTCTTGGTATTCCAAGAGAAGTACCAGTGATAATTCCTCCTTCTGAATTAATTGATTTAATCCAACATTATGCACAAGATACTGTAAAACATTATAATGAACATCAAAACGAAGAACAACTGGAACAAATTGAATTTGACAGCGAAGGAAATGTATTGGACAAAGTTAAAAACACTGTGATTATTAAAAATATCTCAAGAAGATGCTCTCATAATACTTTTATTAGATATCTTCAAAATTCCATTTCTTCATTTTATAAAAATGCTTTCTTATTTAGAGAGACTAATTCACAGACAGGTGTTGTTATTGTAACAAATCCATCTGTCATAGTCTCCTTATTTTCATGTTTCAATGATAAAATGATAGAGCCAAACCAAGAACAACTTTGTCAAGTGTATTATAGCAGATATCAAGATAAAGACTTCATAGAGAAGGTTGAGGAAATGATAAGATAAAACAGATTTGATTTGTTTAAGGAATTAAGATTTTTTTTTTTGAAGCAGAAGGAAACTATAAAAAATTAAACTTAAAATTTAAATTAATGAGTGATAAAAGAAAACAAGACGCTCTTAATTTAATTAAAGAAGCTGAAGGACATGTTAAAACAAGTCTCTTTAAATGGAAACCAGATAACACTTCTGCTGCTTCTTGTTATGAAAAAGCATCCAATATTTTTAGAGGACTTCAAATGTTTTATGAGGCTGGTGAGAATTTTTGTAGAGCAGGAGAATGTTATCAAAGAGAACGATTACCACTTCCTGCAGCAAGAGATTTTGAAAATGCAAGTGATAATTATTTAAGAGCTGAAAAATGGAAGGATATGGTTTCTGCAGCTGACACTGCAAGTGAATTATATGCAGAGACAAATCAATCAGAACGAGTTCCACAATGCTTAATTAAGAAAGCAAATGGACTAGAACACATTAATGGTGTTGAAGCTGTTAAAACTTATAAAAAAGCAATTGACCAATTTGTTGAAATAAAAAAGACAATGTTTATTGGTCAAAGCATCCAAAAAGCTATTTCATTTGGAGTTAAAGCAAAATTATATAATGAAACTATTGACTTTCTTGATAGTGCTATTATTGCACATATGTCAATGAAACAAGAACATGAAGTGAATAGAGATAGATTATCTCAAATTTTGATTTACTTTATTAATAATAAACTTCAAGATGCATCAAACTTATTAGACGATAAATTAGAATGTTTCATTGGAAGTGATGAGCATATTTTTGCAGCAAGATTTATGGATGCATATGAAGGAGGTGATGTTGAGACTTTTGAAAAGTTAAAAAATGACTCATCATTTAGATTTTGTAATCAAGAAATTGTCTTTAAAGTAAAAGACATTAATATTCCAAAAGATATTGTAGAAGCTGCTGAAAAAGCTAAGAAAGAAGCTCTTCCATCAGGTCCAATTCAATTTAATGAAGAATTTATGACCCAAAAAGAAGTAACTAAAACAGATACTATGTCTACTACTCATATTAGTCAAGAGCAAATGAAAGCATTTGAGTCATTAACTTCTGGACTTCCAGTTGCAATGGGACAATGTGCAAATACAGTTAACTCACAAGAAATTCCAGAGATAAATGAAGAAGATATGAGTGCTTTATTATAATGGAACTAAAGATATTTGACAATAACACAAATCCAATTAACTTTAAATTCAATAAGTTCAAAACAATTATTGTTTTAGATATAACCAAAACAATGGAAATTAGTGTCAGTAACTTTCCAATTTCCTTTGATTTCTCTTAAAGTTAATACAACAAAGTTTTGATTTCTTTTTAATGCTCCAGCATTTATTATTGGAATTAATTCATGGTTTACAAGTCCTTGAGAGTCATGAGTATGTCCATGAAGTACACAAGTAAGTCTTCTTTTATATGCAGGATTTTCAATTAATTTTGATAAAGCAGCACTACCAGTTTGCATAACAGATTTATTGTGTGAGAATTTTAAAGCAGTATGAGAACAAGATGGTCCATTATGAGTAACAATAATTAAACTATCAGTTATCTTTGTTGTAGGAACACTACCATCTTCAGGCATAATTTCATTAAGATGTACTTTGTATTGTTCATCAGTTTCATAAGGATATCCAACCTTATGACAAATATGTTTATCATATTGTGGAACAGAACCTCCACACCCAACAACAACAAGGTTATCTTTTAAATGATAAGCACAACGATGAAGATTAATAGAATTTTCTGTTAATTGAACTGAGTGATGCATACTATTATGGAATAAAGTAGTTGGGTCATGATTACCTGGAACATAAAGAACAGTGGAACAAAGTTTTTCTAATTCTTTAATAATTTTTTTACAATCATCTATAGAACTAGCAACAATATCAGGTTTGTCTTGATTATGGACATTCATATTGGCAAAATCGCCACAAACAATTAGATAGTCAACTTTAATATTATTAATCTTCCAATACTTTTCCATTCTTTCAACAAGATGCATATTTTGATGAATATCATTCACCACAGCAATCATTAATGGCTTTTGTGTTTCCATTTGAACAGAAGAGTCTTCTGTTTTATTTTTTTCTAGATGCAGATTAAATCCATTTGATTCTTTCTCATCTTCCTCAAATCATAGAAAGTAAACATTTTACAGATCTCTCCTTTGTTATAGGATATAATCCTTTTATTTTACTTAATTTTGGACTATTAGTAAAATAAAGAAAAATACCCAAAAATACCCCTACGTGTAAGTTTTTTTCCTAAAATTGTTGTCTTTTTATATCTTACATAAATTTATTCTCTTATTCAGTATTTTAATTTTTTGTTTTCTTATGGAAATCAATGGAACCAAATAAGTCCCAAAATGTTTTAAAAAAGGGAATAAAATAAAATAACAAGACATTGATATGTAAGACAATGAATAAAAAATATAACAGACAAACATCATATTACCAAACTAAGAAAAAAAAAAGATTTATTAGAATAAGTATTTTAAAATATAAAAATAATTTGTTAAGTTAAATATTTTATGTCTAATTTAAAGTCTATTTATTACTTTTTTTAAAAATTTCATTTGAAGAAAGAAAAAAAATATATATGTACAATCTAATCATTTCATAATGAATTTTTTGTTTGCAAAGATTACTCGAAAAATCCTTTTAATTGCAATTATTGGCGGTGGAGTACTTTATATTGTTTGTTAAAGTAATAATAAAGATAATGTAATAAAATAACCATATAGCCATTTGTATTTACAGTTTTGGTTTTGAATATATACTCTATTAATATGAGTGAAATATATAGTGATAAAATTGAAGTATATTATATAATAGCATTACTATCAATAATTTCAAGTGTATCATGTATTGTAATAATTATTTTTTCAATGATAATTTCAATAATTCAATTAATTAAAGGAAGTTTATGTAAAATAATAAATCATTTATTACTTTTCTTATTAGGAATTGTGATGGTAATTATTATTATTTCATTTATTGGATTATTCTTCACAAGTTTTGGATTTTTAAAGGGGTATGATATTATATTAACTGAACAAGAAAGAGGAATAATTGAAACAAAAGTTTGTTAAAAGAACGATAAAAAAAAAATGAAATGAATAAAATAGCATTTTAATAATATCTTAGCAATCATGTTGTTTTGAAGTATATTCAGAAAATAAACATATGATATATTCTGATAATTGTAAATGTCAATATTTTATACCAGATCAAAATATTTTAGATTCAAAATGTTCACAATGTATGACTATTGTTGAGTATGAAAAAAGTTCAAAAACTTTAATGGTACTTGGTGATATTTTTATTTTATTTAATATATTTTACTTAATATTATACTGTGCTTTATTCTTTTTATTGACTATCCCATACTTTAATAAATGGATTAAAAAACACACAAAGTTTGAACATTTTTAATTAATTTTTATTATTGTTTAATTAACAGAATTTGTTTTTAAATTAATGAATTAAATTTGTCCTTCAAATGGCATAAAAAGATGTGAGTCAGAAACAGTTCTGACATTTCTTGGTCTACTAGTAACTTTTCCAAGACTAACTGACCTGGGTCTCATTTCATTTTTCTTATCAATTCTAAGTACTTTATCAAACCAATCTTTATTAACTGTTTTCATTGCTTTAATTTCTTTTTTTAAGTCAAGAATTTGTTTTTTCTCTTTATACTCTTTTTCTGTTTTTTCTTTTAATAAATCAATTTTTGCTTTTAATTCTGCATCTGCTTGTTTCTCTTCTGGTTTTATATCTGTTTCTTCTTCTTCTTTAACTTCAACAACTAATTCTGAAAGTACAGTAACAATACTTTCCATTAATGTTGGTAATGAATAATTAAAACAGTCTAAGAAATCTGGGAAATTAAATGGATGATCAACATATTCAAATTGTTCAAAACATATATTTTCAGTGTTAATTTTTAATACTGAGGCTTTATTTTGATAGGCATCACAATAATTTGGTGCAGAAAATACTGTAATACATGGAGGGAGATCAATATTTTGCATAAAATAATGTAATTTAAATCCATCTTCCATTACTTGGTGTGCTCTAACTAAACAAATTAAATCATTTTTATTTAAAAAATTTAATAATCCTCTGAGTCCATACATAACTGATGTTTGTCTTAATGTATTATCAACAAAATCAGTATTTAACCATGCTTCTAATCTTCTTTTATCCATTGATTCTGGATGTGGTTGGTCTAATGGGTCAGACCATAATAAATCACACATAGCACCACTTGTAGGTGGTTCTTGAAATCTATTAATTTCATTATATTGTGATAATTTTTGAAGTTGAGGTGAAATACCTCCATGGGTACATAAAAATCTTCCTAATCCATTTCCTTCAATTAAAGCAGCTAATGGGAAACAATCAAAGAGAGAATGAATTTGATCAAGTAATTCAACTGAGTTATATTTATATTCACACTCAATATTAAATGTCATATTTTCTGTCATCATTCTACTTTCGTGATTTCCACGAAGTAAAAAGAATTTTTTTGGATTCATTAATTTTTGAGCTAAAAGATAAAAAAGGACTTCACAACCAAAATCTCCTCTATCAACATAATCACCCATAAACACATAACTACAATCTTCATTTTTTGTAATATCAAAAATAGTTAATAAATCATAAAATTGTCCATGAATATCTCCACATACATAAATAGGTGCTTGAAGAACTAATAAATTAGGTTCACTACTAAGAATTGTTTTTGCTCTTGAAATTAATTCTGCTGCACATTCTACTGTTAATTTACCTTCTCTTTGAAAATGGTTCTTTAATAATGTCAAATTAATACTACCATCTTGATTAAAGAGAACATTCTTTTGTAATAAACGAGTTTCAACATTATAATGTGTATCTATTGTTCGTTTTCCTAAATTAACTGGAGTATATTCTTGGTGTGTTTTTAAGCTATAACAAATCAATATCTCACTTTAAAAAAATTTAAATCTAATAAACTTACAAACAACTCACCATTCGCAGGAGTACAACTTGCTACACTTTCATACTTTTGTAATTTAGGACGTTCAAATTTTTTTACCTTTTGTTTATGAACTTCAATACCTTTCATTGATTTAGAACTGAATTTTTAATTATTAGGTTTTAATAATTGTAGCTAAAACTTTTAAATTAATTTTTTTTTTAAAACAATACACTTATGAAATAACAGTTTTTTAACTTCCTTTCAAAAACTTTTTTGAACAAATCTCTAAAAATATAAAAAAGAAAATTTAAAAAACTTAAAACTTCATCGAGAAAAATTAAATCTTAAAAAGGAAAGTTAAAAAATGGAAATTGAACATACCATCAATGAAGTAGAATCTTGTCAATCACTTGCCTCAAGTGATTATGATGCTGCTTATTCTAATCTTATTGCTATAGAAAAATATGCTAGAAATGAAGAAAAAACAGATTTATTACTTAAAGTTGTAGAAGGATTATTGTCAAATGCATGGAAATATAAAACAGTAGAAAGTGTTGTTGATGTTTTTAATTTTATTTTAGGAAGAAGAGCACAACAAAAAACAGCAATTACAAAAGCTGTTCAAATATGTTCAAGTTATATTCCTGAATTAAAGAATAAAAATGTTAAAGGTTATGAATTATTAGCAAAAACAATTTGTACACAAACTGAAGGAAAAGTTTTTGTTGATGTTTTAAGAGCACAAATAGTAAAAGACTTCGCATTATATCTTGAAGAGAATAAAAGATTAGATGAAGCAACTCAAATAATGCAAAGTATGCATATTGAAACATTTACCTCATTAGATAAAAAAGAAAGAATGGATTTTTTGTTAGTTCAATTTAGAATTGCATTAGAATGTGAAGATTATTTAAGAGTATTATTATTATCTAATAAAGTTAATAGAACAACTATTCAAAGTGAAGGATTTGAAGAATTAAGATTAGAATTTTGTAGATTAATGATTCAATATAATATTCATGAAAATAATTATATTGAGAATTGTAGAATGATGTTAATGATTTATGATACATTAAAGTCTTTATCTTCTGAACTTAAAATGGAAATTAGTGAAAATAAATTTTTAAGAAAACAAGAGTATTGTTTAGATTCTTCACTTGCATTAAAATTATCTGTTATATTTTTAATTTGTGCTGATTTTATTCCTGAAAAAAAAGACTTATTAGTTAGATTAAAATCAATTCGTGAATTAGAAAATTTCCCTCCTTATCAAACTGCTGTTCAAATGTTCCTTACAGAAGAAGTTATTGATTCTAATAAATGGATTCCAGTATATGTTCAATTATATAATTCTGAATGTTTAAGTCATCTTAATATTTCATCTGATGAAATTAGTAATCATCTTAAATTACAAATTACCCAACATAATATTAGAATGATTGCCAAATATTATCATGATATTACTCTTTCTCGTTTCTCTCAACTTCTTGGTATTTCATTAGAAGAATTAGAAAAACAAATATGTGCCCTTGTTAATTTGAAACAAATTTATGCCAAAATTAATAGACCTAAAGGAATTGTTTCTTTTGTTAAATCAAAAGATCCTAAAGAAGTTTTAGATATTTGGACAGAAGATATTAAACAATTACTTACGTTGGTTAATGATACATGTTTCCTTATTGAAACAGAAAAAATGGTCCATCAAAATTAATTTAAATCTTTTTTTTTTTAAAGAACTTTTTAATTTAAAAGTAATAAACCTTCATTATGAGTACAACCGTTGTTTTAGATAATGAAATTCAAAGCACTTTGATTAATGGTAATTATTTGGAAATTCGTCCTCTTGGAGCGGGAAGAGAAGTTGGTAGGTCTTGTTTTATATTAAAGTATATGGGCCATAATATTATGTTAGATTGTGGTGTTCATCCTGCAAAACCTCATGGAGAAGCAGCACTTCCTTTATTTGAACATGCAGATATTGATTCTATTGAATTATTATGTGTTACACATTATCATGTAGATCATTGTGCATCATTGCCATATCTTATATTAGAAAGACAATTTAAAGGAAAAGTGTTAATGACCCCTCCAACTAAAGAAATTTTTGGGGAGCTCTTTAAAGAATTTCATCAAATGTCATCAACAATACAACCACCAAAATCTGTTAATCCAAAAGAAGTAATAGATAGAATAGATACAATTAAATTTCATGAATTACAAGAATACAATGGAATGAAAATATGGTGTTTTAATGCTGGTCATATTCTTGGAGCTGCAATGTTTTGTATTGAAATTAATGGAGTAAAAATATTATATACTGGAGACTTTTCTGGAGAAACAGATAGGCATTTACAAGCTGCAGAAGTACCACCATTTCAAATAGATGTGATGATGTGTGAAAGTACGTATGGAATTATTGAACAAGAATCACGAATAGATCGTGAAAATGCATTTATTCGTCAAATTATTGAAATATTAAAACGAGGAGGAAAATGTTTAATTCCTGTATTTTCATTAGGAAGAGCTCAAGAATTTGAACTTATATTAGAAGAGTATTGGCAAAATCATAAAGATCTTTGGTCAGTTTCGATTTTTTTCTTTTCATCAATTGCAAAAAAATGTACAACGTATTTTGAAAAGTTTACATCATTTATGAATCAAGAATTAAGAAAGAAAACAAAACAAGCATTTGATTTTAAATTTATTAGAGAAGGTAGTTCTAGTGTTGATGATGGAGCTATTGATTATAAACCATGTGTAGTAATGGCATCTCCTGGAATGTTACAAGATGGTATATCTAGAAAGATATTTGAAAGATGGTGTACTGATAAAAAGAATGGAGTTATTATTCCTGGATATTGTGTTGAAGGAACTTTAGCAAAAGACTTAATTTTGGATAGTACAAAACCATTTATTAATTCAGAAGGAGATCAAGTTGTTCCAAAATGTTCAGTAACTGAAATAAGTTTTTGTGCTCATAGTGATTTTGCTCATACCCGTAAATTTATTGGTAATGTTAAACCAAAACATCTTGTTCTTATTCATGGTGAAGGTAAATCAATGGAACAATTACATAATGCATTAAAAAAAGAATATCCTGAACTTAATATTTATATGCCTTGTAATACTCAACCAATTAAAATTCCTATTCAACCAAAACATGAAGTTAGATTATTAGGTGAAATTGCATCAAATATTTTAAAAATGGAAGAAGAAAAGAAAGAGAAAGAAATTATTTTTAATGCAGTTTATTTACAAAATACAAAAGATGTTGACACTGTTGTTGTAAAAGCAAAAGATGTTGAAAGGTTTTCTTCTTTCCACTCAAATGAAATTTATCAACATTTATATTTTCCTTGTTTAATACCACTTAAAGAAACAATAGATATTCTTAAAGGATTTTATCCTGAAACTATATTTAATGAAGAAAACAATACTGCCCAAATTAAAGGAATTCAAATTAAATATGAAAATAATGATCTTTGTATATCTTGGCAAAATGATATTATTACTGATATCCTAATTGATCACATCATTGTTCTATTACTTGAAATGGGTATTAGTGAAAAAAAAGACCGTCCAAGAAAAATTCCTCAACTTGAAGATGTTAGTCTTGATTTAGTACTTGATCTCTTATCAAATAAATTTGAATCTGCTATGATTTTAAAAAATAAAGATGACGTCCAAAAAGCATATGACAATATTAATCAAATAAACAAAGATTTAATTTCAAAAAATGAAACTAACGATGAACAACAGAAAGATGAAATTAAAGATGAAAAAAGTAAAGATGAAAATAAAAATGAAGTTAAAGATGAAACCAAACAAGAGAGTGTTAAGGAAGTTGTTGAACAAAAAATAGAGGAAGAATTTTGTATTAAAGAAAATGTACCTTATATTTTAATCCATGAAAACTCAAATTCGGTTTTAGTAGAATGGCCATCACTTACTCCTTTTGGATTCGACAAAGACTTATTAAAAAGGTTGAATAGTGTTTTACCAAAAATTTTGTTAACAATGAAAAACACATTTTAATTAAATTTGTTATTTCTATTTTCAATTAAATCTTTTAAAATTTTCTTCAAAAATAATATATAATATTCCATCATTAAGTTATGTAAAAAGTGAGAGTCATATTCTTTACTTTATACTTTTTGTTTCTTTCAATATTTAAAAATAATAGATTTAAAAAAAAAAACAGTTTTTTATATCACTTTTTCTTTTTATTATTGTTTTATTGTTTTTCAATAATTTTATTTAATTTTAATATTTAAAAATAAGTTTATTGTTTTTCAATAAAAGTGTTTATGTTAGTTTGAAATAGTTTCATAATACATTAAAAAGTATAAAAACAAATAATTATTGAATTATCGAATAAGAGTTGTTATATGAAAGTGAGAAATTTTATATAGAGAGTTTAAACAAATTTATGGATATTGATTTTTATTTCTTTCAAGACAAATTTGTTATGAAAATAATAAAGTAGCTATCAAAACACACTATTTCTTCTTTCTCTAATTAATAAAGTCAAACATATACGTATTAATAAACTAGATGGAATATTAAGTAAAATTATATGAAATTGTGTTATTTAACAAAAGAATTTATTTTGTTATTTTTTTTTATTGAGAATAAATGAATTAATTTCAAGTAATTTTAAAAGAAATGAAAAACAATGAAATTTCATTTAGTTTCAATCTTAAAAGAATAAACAATTTAAAAAATATTTTTATTTTGTCACGATATTAATATGATATATATAACATTTTAAAACATTCAAAGTTAAATAATAAATCAAAAGAAATAAAAAAGGACTAAAAAATTTGATATTTTTTGAATTTTGAAATAGTCAGAACTTATCTTTTATCACTTTTTTCTCCTAATAAAATTTATGACAATATCGTTATTCTATAACAATGAGTAATTATCTAAAGAATGACCAATTGACGGTATATGTCTTGAGACCAAAGTCAACAATAAAATAAGTAAAGAAATAAAGTAGAAATAAGAAATATGCTCAAAAGGTGCCACACAATTGTTACGTGGCGAAACAATAAAAAGAACTACAAGAAATAAAAACATAAAACATGTTTACTCTTTTCCTTCTCATTGCACTAAGCAGTGCTAAGGTTTATTTCCATGAAACATTTGAGAATCGAGACAAATGGATCGATTCAACATCTTCAGGAAAGGCATTAGGACCATTTAAAATAGTAAGTGGGAAATGGTATGGAGATGCTAATAATAAAGGACTTCAAACATCAGAAGACAACAAATTTTATATTGCAGCAGCTAAACTTGATGAAGAGTTTAGTAATAAAGATAAAAATTTGATTGTTCAATACAATCTTAAATTTGAACAAGGAATTGATTGTGGAGGAGGATATATTAAATTACTTCCAAAGAAATCAATTGAAAGTGAAGAGAAATTTACACCTGAATCTGAATATAATATTATGTTTGGACCAGATGTATGTGGAGGATCAAAAAGAACACATGTTATTATGAATTATAAAGGAAAGAATAATTTAATTAGAAAAGAAATTAAATGTGAATCAGATGATATTTCACATTTATACACATTAATTATTAGACCAAATAATACCTATGTAGTTAAAATTGATGGAGTAGAAAAACAAGAAGGAAAGTTTGATGAAGATTGGGATATGTTAGCACCAAAAGAAATTGATGATCCAAATGTCTCAAAACCAGCTGATTGGGTTGATGAAAAGGAAATTGATGATCCAAATGATAAGAAACCAGAAGGATGGGATGATATTCCTAAAACTATTGTTGATCCAAATGCTAAGAAACCAGAAGAATGGAATGATGAAGATGATGGAGAATGGGAAGCACCAACAATTGAAAATCCAGAATATAAAGGAGAATGGAAGCCTAAGAGAATTCCTAATCCAGCATATAAAGGAGAATGGGTACATCCACAAATTGCAAATCCAGACTATGTTTATGACCCAGAATTGTATAAATATGATTCATTTGCTTATATTGGAATTGATGTTTGGCAAGTTAAAGCAGGAACTATTTATGATGATATTTTAATTACCGATGATATTGAAGAAGCAGAAAAAGAAGCTAAAGTTATTTTAGAAAGAAATGCAGCTGAAAAGAAAATGAGAGACGAAATAAAAGAAGCAGAAAAACAAAAAGAAGAAGAAGCTAAAAAAGAAGCAGAAAAACAAAAAGAAGAAGAGACTAAAGAAGAAATTAAGAAAGAAGAAAACAAAGAAGAGCTTTAAATGATTTTCATTGTTAAAACATTGTTAAAAAAAAAGAAAATTAAATAAAATTTTTTTTTTAAATTTGAAAAGAAAAGAATAAAAAGAGAGAAAAAAGAGTTAATTGAATTAACAAATAAAATTAGAAGAAAGTTAAAAGAATAAAAAGAAAACTAAAAATATGAACGTCAAACTAAAAAATCAAAAAGAAGTTCAAAAAGGAACTTGAATTAAAAAATAGTAAAATAGTCTTATGTCAACTGAAGCAGAATTAAAAACTCTTCTTGCTCAAGTCATGAATAGACTTGAAACAGTAACAGCAAGATTAGAAAAATTAGAAGGAAATACTACTAATAGTACTAAATCATCTACAAGTAATTCAACATGTGAATGTGGTGATGTTCCAAAGGCAGTTCAAGCATTTAAAGAACTTATTGAAGAATATCTTAAACCACAAGTTGAAGCTGCACAAGGATTTGATGAAATTCTTGGGAAATGTATGAATGACTTCCTTAATGTTGCAGAACAAGTGTCAGGATTAATTGAAGTTGCAGCAAAATCACAAAAACCAACACAAGAAGAGTTCCAAAAAATGATTCAACCAATTTCTGAGAAGATGATGGCTGTTGGAGAATATAAAGATAAAAATTTCAAGAGTCCATATATTAATTATCTTAGTGCTATTGGAGAAGCTGTTCCAGTATTTGGATGGATTTGTGTTGAAAAAACACCAGCACCATATGTTGCAGATCTTATTCCAGGATCAGAATTTTATACTAATAAAGTCCTTGTTGCTACTAAAGGAAAAGAACAAAATAAATATGATTGGGCACTTAATTTCATTAAATTCTTAAAAGAAATGGTTGTTTATATTAAACAATATCATACTACTGGACTTACTTGGAATCCAAAAGGAGGTGTTGCTTCTGCACAAGCTGCTCCTGTTGCACCAAAAGTTGAAACACCAAAAGAAGAACCTAAACCTGTTGTTAAACAACAACAACCAAATCCAGCTGGTTTATTTGCTGAATTAAATAAAGGAACAGCTATTTCTGGAGGACTTAAACATGTTACTGCTGATATGAAAACTAAGAATATGAAACCAGAGGATAAAGTTCCACTTGAACCAAAGAAAGTTACCACTAACACACCAAAACCAGCAACAGCTAAATCAGTAGTTCAAAAACCACCAAAGATTGAAAAGAATCTTAATAAATGGGATATTTCATATCATAATGGCAATAAGAATATTGAAATTGATGGTACTTTCCAAGACTCTATTTATATATTCAAATGTGAAAATTCAGCAGTTAAAGTTAATGGAAAGATCAATTGTATTTCAGTTGATGGATGTAAGAAACTTACTTTAATTTGTGATACCATTGTTTCATATGTTGAAGTTATTAATTGTAACTCAATTGATATTAGAGTTATTGAATTAACACCAACTGTCAACATTGATAAATCACAATCAGTTAATGTTCATTTGTCTGAAAAAGCTCTTGATGGTAATACTACTGTTAATACATCAAAATGTGATGCTGTTAACATTTCATTCCCTAATCCAGAGGATAAAGAAGATGAAGTTGAATATCCAATTCCAGAACAAATTTACACTATTGTTAAAGAGAATAAGTTATATCCTCAAATTTATTTCCATGATAAATCATCTTATTACTTCCCAAAATAAGTAATTCAATTTTTTGATCAAATTCTTTTTTATTATTCTTTTTTTTTCTTCTTTATTTATGAAAAAAAAAAGATGCATTACAGGAGACACCACAAAAAATATAAAAAAACAAATAACCAAAAAAGAAGAAATTCACATCAACCAAGAAATATAAATGACAGAAGAATGAGTGAAAATAGGTATTATCTGTATGGACAGAGATACATGAATATTCACACTAATCATTACAATAATAATTATTACCATAAATATCACAACATAGATGATACAAATCGTTTCACTCATCACTTCAATCATAATCATCGTCATAAACACTTTAATAATAACTTCAATAGAAATAAACAATATCAATATAATAGAAATAAATACCATAATAACACACAAAGAAGGTACAAACAATATCAAAATAAGAAACAAAATAGAAATCAAAGAAAAGAAATGATTAAAATACAAAACCAAGAATAATGGAAAAAACTCTTTGAAGAAGAAATTAAAATACTTACACCACAAGAAGTAGAAGAAATTAAAAATACCAAGATTAAAGAATATACATCACCAACAATATGGAGAAGATGGTATTTTCTTGCACGAGAAAAAACAAAACAAAAACAAACAGAATGGAAGAAGAAACTATTAATACGAAGGATTGAAGACAATAATCAATACAACCCAAATGAGATTAAAGATAATAGAATATACAATAACTATGTAATGAGTATTGAAAGTGAAGAAGACGATGACAAAGATTCTACGAGAGTAGAAGCTAGGCTTGCTGAGGAGAAGAAGAGGCTAGAAGAAGAGGAGAAGAGGCTTGCTGAGGAGAAGAAGATCACTAAAGGAGAGAAGAAGAGGCTGGTAGAAAAGGAAGAAGAAAACAGTAAAAAGAAAAAAAAAGAGTAGAAGAAATAGAAAAGAAAGTGGAGGAGGATATGAAAGAGAAAGAAGAAATGAAAAAGGAAATACAAATAAAAGAATAAACCATAAAAAAACTAACTAAGGATATTATGGCATTAAAGAAGAAGCATGAGAATGAGATAAGCACAAAAAAACCACGAGTGTGATAAAAATATTCAAATTCCATGCTGAATCTGAAAGAAAAAGGTCTGAAGTAAACAATTTAACACAACAACTACTCTTCCTGAAAGATACATTATCTAAATTAGAAAATAAAAATACACAGGAAGAAAAAAAGAAAGATGAGGTAACTTACAATATAACAGACTCATCAGAAACACAAATAGTAAATGACCTCACCCCAATGTGGTAGTAGTTGATGAAATATCATCAAGTGAAGATGATCTTCCAAAAAAAAAAGAAAGTTAACGCAGAAATCCATTGAAGAAATGGATATTCAGCATAAGAAGATCACCACATTAGAATTAGACAAGCAAAAAAACGGGGGAAGCAAACAGATAGAAAAGAAGAAATTTTAACACTTTATAAATGTTTTGCTTTAAAAATGTTTGAAAGAAAATTAAGAGGTCAACTTAAAGAAGAAATAATAGAAAGATTAATACAAGAATTTGGAATTAAAGTAAATGATATTAATGAATATAAAGAAATAATAAAGAAGACATTTAAAATAAAGAATGAAATTAAAAGAGAAATAAATAGAATAATGGAAGAAGAAATAATAAAGCACCAATGGAAAGATAATGAATTAAAATAAATAATAACCAAAATGAACAAGAAAGAAGAAATAGAAGAAGAGGAGGTAATGAAAATATTTAAAGAAGAAGAAATGAAAGAACATGAAGATATACAATTTATTAATTATTATTACAATAAGAAGAAAGTACATCAAATAATCAATATTATTAATAAAAATGAAATATTAATCAATACATTAGATGATTATTATCATTATATTAAATCTGTAGCTTCCACTATTAACATAATTAATAAAAATAAACAAGAAAGAAGTGGAAAGAGAAGTATAGAAAGAATAATACAAACAAAAATATGTAGAATAAGAGATTTACTCCATAATAAACAATATATGAAATTAAAAAGAATATTACATATTGAGAAATATGATATATATCATATTAAAATAAAAACAATAGAACAAATAAACTATTATAAATACCTCCGAATGATGAAAATAATAGAAATAGAAGCAAGAAAGAATAATTGGAAAAGAATAAGATTGAAATATAAAATGATGAAATATGGAAAAAGGCAACATCTAAATAAATCTAAAGAGGATGAATATCCAGATAATATCTCCACTATTAATTTCTGGAAATGAATCTATGAAACTAACACCAATATAGATTTCCTGAATATTAATTTATATGAAATATTAATAGAAAATAGAATTAATAATAGAATATCAATAATCACTCCCAATGAACTAGAGTGTGCTATTAAATACATTGATAATTTGAAAATAAAATAAAACTGATAAAATACAAGGATTTTGGATTAAATATTTAGAACAACCAAAGAAGTATTTAATAAAATTATTTAATGAATGGTTAAACAATCCTAATGAAATACCTCTTCATTTTATTCAAGGAAGAACAATATTAATATATAAGAAATGAGATAAACTAGACCCACAGAATTACAGACCAATAACTTGTTTAAATTGTCTGTTAAAAGTGTATACATCAATATTAAAAATGAAAATAGAAATCCAGCTGATGTTAAATCAAATTGAAAAACAACTATCATTAAATCAATTTTGATATAAGAAATATACATATCATCAAAAGAAGGATTATTATATAACACTATAATCCAACAATTATTATTAAAGGCTAAATTGAAGTGGGTAGAAACATATTATGACGTCTCCAAAGCATATGATAGTATTAATCATCAATGGATTAAACAATGTTTAATTTATTTTAATATCCCACTAGCAGTAATTAATAGTATATTATATATATTAAATAATACATGTCTTAATTTATATTTTAATCAAGAAAGTGTAGGTATGATTAATGTAGAAAGAGGAATAATACAAGGTGACAGCCTATCTCCACTTTTATTTGTATTATCTATTGACATACTATCTAAACAATTAGATAAACAAATTAACAAATTAAATATTAAAATGAATGGAGAAGAAAAACAAGTCAAGTTAAATCACATATTGTATATGGATGATTTAAATATAATGAATAATAGTCTCGATGAAATGGAAAAATCACACAAATTAACTAAAGAAATATTTAATGCAATAGGATTAAAAATTAATGTAGAAAAAAGTGGGATAATGACTAATATTAATAGTCAAATAAATGGTGAACTAGATGAACTACCAAGAGTAACTAATGACAATCATTATAAATACCTTGGTATTGAAATAGGAGATAAAGTAAATATTAATAAATATTGTACAAGAATATTAAATGATATATCTTCTATTTTATCATCATTAAACACTATGAAATACAGCAACCTTAATACAATAAGAAAGATTAATAATGATATAATCTCCAAATTAAGATATGGATTTTGTATTGTCAAATATAAAGTAGGAGAATTGGAGAAGATAGATAAACAAATAAGAAAATCATTGATACAACTCCAATTATATAGTAGAAATATCCCAAAAAGTAGATTATATGTTAAAATAAATGAATTGGGATTAGGATTAATGTCAGCAAGAGATGAATGTGGTAAAGAATTATTAAGAATATATTTAAAATATAAGTGGAGATCAAACACAGGAATAGGAGAAATGATAGAAGCAATAAAAGAAAATCCAAATGGAATAATTAAAAGAATGAAGAAAGCATTTGGTAAGAAGATTAATTTTAATGAATTAATGAATATAATAGAATTAAATGAAAGAAAGCACAATGTAAAGAATGTATTTGAATGGGTAAATAATGAATTTAATGATATATACTTAAATGAATGGAAAGAAAAGAAATGTGGTGAATATATAAGATGTGCAAATGGCACTTTCAATGATAAGAAATTAACAGTAGCCACTTGGAGGTCATTAAATATAAAAAGAAATGCATTCCTCCAAATAGTAAAGATGCAAGAAGGAGTAACTATGACAGGAAATATTAAATCTAAAATACTCCAAAATGATGCTTTAAAATATTGTAAACATTGTCCTAACACAATTGCATCTATTAGTCATATCTTGTTAGGATGTCCTGTAATGAAGAAGAATCAAATATCAAAATATGATTATGTTTGTAAACAAATATTTAAACATTTATTAATTACACATTTTAATGAATTTGATGCTATTGACTTTAATAATCCTCCTAAATGTATAAATAATGATGAAATGATCATAATTTACAATAAAGATTTATTATCTAGTGACAATTCATTCCATGCTAGAAGACCAGATATATAATATCAAAATATGAAAGAAAAGAAAGGATATATTATAGATGTTGCTATATGCCAAGATAATAATTTAGAATTAAATTATATTCACAAAATAAATAAATACAAAGAATTATAAGAGAAATTAAGAAACAATAGAGAAATAATATATGTAGAAATAATACTTGTAATATTATCAATAAATTGATTAATTCATAAAGAATCAGCAAGAAGATTAAAAACACTAAAATTACAATTACACTTCCCCAAAATCCTACGAACAATAATAATAAAAAATATGAAAGACTTAATGTTTTATACAGGAAATTCTGGCAGCACATTAGAAGAAGAACAATCTAATGCGAGCATGCTAGAAATGAACTCTATTACACCAATAGAGCATATTGAAGAAACTGAAATAATCACCTCTCAATATGAAGAAAATCCAATTGAGGATATATCTAATAATTGACCTTTTTTCTTTTTTATTTATGAAGATAGATTTAAATTCATTTTTTACAAGTGTTAATAAGAGGTAGTTAAGAAGGATAACGAAAAAAAGCAAATAATTGAAAAAGAAGAGAATGAATGATATAAAAGAATAAAAAGAAAGTAAGAAGTAGAATATGATGAAGAAAGAATAAAAGTAGAAAGGAGAGAATATAAAAAGAAAGAAGATAAAGTGTAATAAAACAAAAGAGATGATAAAAGAAGAAAAGAAAGAAAAAAAATAAAGGATGCAAATTTTATTTCAACTAAATAAAAAAAGTGCAAA
>NW_001914938.1:7295-59297 GCF_000208925.1 Entamoeba histolytica HM-1:IMSS | reverse complement strand
CCAAAATACTTGTGTTGTAAAAGAAGGTATTGAATTTACTGACTAAGAAGAACTAGAAAATAACATGTCAAACCTATTCATCATAAAGAAGAAACAATCAAAAGGATAATAAATATAAATAATGATTGAACATCTTCAGAAAGACGATATTGTTTTATTTCTACTGTATTTTTGATGAAATAATTAAAAGCATTAAATAAATTAAATGAATTTTTATTTAAATTTATTTTGAATAATTTAATATAAAATATGATAGTTTATATTTTAAATAAACATTAATTTGAATAGAATGAATAATAAATGAAATAATTAATATATGTAAGAAATATGAATGTTAAATAATATTTTATATATTGAAATATTGATTATTTATCATTATTCTTTTTATTTCATTTTATTTAAATTGAATTATTCTCATTAATATTCATTTCATTACTTTATTAATATTTATTATTAATTAATTTGAAAATACAACAAAGAATCATTCTTTCTTATTTATTTGTTATTTATTTGTTTATAGATAGAAGGTGGCAAAAAGAAGATACATTACAGGAGACACCACAAAAAATATAAAACAAATAACCAAAGAAGAAGAAATTCACATCAACCAAGAAATATAAATGATAGAAGAATGAGTGAAAATAGGTATTATCTGTATTGACAGAAATACATGAATAATCACGCTAATCATTACAATAACAATTATAACCATAACTATCACAACATAGATGATACAAATCATTTCACTCATCACTTCATTCATAATCATCGTCATAAACACTTTAATAATGACTTCAATAGAAATATTTTCTTTTGCAAAATATTAAGTTCGAAAATTGAAAACAGAAACAACACAAACATTAATACAAAAGCAATTAATGAAATATCAATTGTTATTTGATTATGATATTGTTTTTGAATAAGAAATATATTAATTAATAATATAAAGAATAAAATAAGATAATATGAAAGAATAATACCCAATGAAAATGATATAAATGATGTTATCAATAATAAGTGAAATTATATATAATAATATAATGATAATGATATGTCCAGTCATTATAAAATCAAGAAAATAAAGAAAGAAGAAGTTATTTAAAATTAAAATAACAATCAAAGAAGAAGATAAAAAAAGAATAAACAGAAAGAATAATAGTTTATTCAAACAAAACAAGAAGAAAAACTAAATAATAAATAAAACAAAGAAATTATTTATTTTAATGATGCATGTAGTGAATAATATCCATTAATTAATGAATAAATGATAAATTTATTAACACTAAATTATTTAATTTTTTATTTTCTCAAAAATTTTATTTATTTTTTTTTTCTTATTAAAAATAACACAAATTAAATGTCACTCAATTCACTCAAAAAAGCTTTAATTTTTGAGACTTAACCATTCCTTCAACTTTTTTAATTTGAGCTTGTTGAGATATTCTAAAAGTCATTCCAGTCTTTTGAAGAACATAAATACAAGGTGGTTCAAATGAAGAGGGAATATGATTAAATAAATCATTTAAAGTTTTTTCGTGAATGTCTTGACCAAATTTACCACGTAATAATTTAATAATATGAGGAAGAACATCTTTGTGAATAGAAGTTAATTTGTCACTATATGGCATTCGTGCAAGGACAGTACTTTTAACAATAAATGTTCGTAATGTTTGAATTTCATCAACTATAGAAAGAGAAGGGTATCTATCAAGAACATCATAAGGAATACCAATTTTATCAGAACAATTACCATAAATCATTCCAAAAATTCTTTTTTGTTCATTAAGAATTAATAAATCTTTTGGACGTTGTTCGTCAAATTCTTCTCCTTTCTTTAGTTTAGGTCTTTTTTCTTCAGTGGTAAGTAACGTAAGATAACTACTTTCAATTCTATGTTGGTTAATAAAATTTGTAAATGTAGTGGTATCAAATAATAAGTCAGTTCCAATAACTATTACATCTCTATATTTCATTAAATTCTCTCTATTATCTTCTCTAAACTTCTTTAATGCAACTCCATTGTGTAAAAATTCAATATCATCAATTGGATAATAATGGATATTAATTGTTGTTTTAATTGTTCCAATGGTTGACTGAACAAGAGCAACAACAGACGTTCCAACTACAATTTCTAATTCTTTAACATTTAGTTTCTCAAGTACTTCTAATTGCCATTGAATAATAGGTTTTCCACCAACCATAACAAGACATTTAGGTAATTTATCATTATTATCAAATTTTGTTCCCATACTTGTTTCTATCATTAAATACATAAATTCATTTTCATATTCATGACTATAATTTGCCAAGAGATAATCACTCATTTCTTTAATTTTTATTAATTTTTTTAAGTTTTTTTTTATTAATTTTTAAAAAATGGGGTTTTTTTTAACTAAAACAAATCTCTTTTTTTTTGAAAAAAAAATTTGTTATTCTCTATTTTTGGATTTTTAACATTTTTTAATTTACACTAAAATTAAATAAAAATATAAAATTGTATCACACTTTAGTTGTTGACATTCTCGATTGTATCAATTCAAAATCTATAGATATTAGTATCGTATTTGTACAGGAAAATGATCAAAATCATTCTTTTCAAAAAAGCAATTTCTTTCTTTATTAACTTTTTCTTCTATCATTTCAGCAATTTTTCTTCCATTTACCATAACATGTTCATGGTTAAATTGTTTAAGTTTATATGTACAAATACTTGTTCTATTAATGGTAGTAACTCTATTAGTACTATCGATAAAGATAATGCCATATTCAAATAATAAATCTTCTAAAAATTCTTTCATTATTTTTCTACGTCTTTCTTGGACTCTTCTTGATATAGTTGATTCAGGAATATTGTCCTTTCTATCTAGTTCAGCAAGTTCTTGTAATTTATTAACGACAAAATCTTCTACATTGAGATAATCATTTTCATAATATAATTTTTTGATATTTGCAAATTGAACTGTTTTTGTTGAATGAGTATGTGGAAGTCCAATTTCAATTTTAAAATATTGAGATAACAATGCAACACAAAAAGCAAAGAGAGATGCTTCTTCATTTTTAATTAATCTTGTTCTTTCTTTTTGTTTATTAATTTTCATTTGTTTTTTATCTTCATTAATATAAGCACGATATTCATGACCAGGCATTTATTAGTGTAAATTAAAAAAAAATTAAGTTCATGCCATAATAGTTTATTGAACTATTTTAGGTAGTATAAATCATTCACTGTTTATTAACTTCCTTCAACTTTGATGTATTTTTAAACTATCTAGTCGTTTTTTGATTTTTTTTTCTCTTTTGTTTAATCAAACAATCGTTACTAAAACACATTCTAAATTTAGAAATTGATATTAAAAAATTGTTTCGAGTGTAAAAAACTGTTGAACAAATATATTTTTTTTTAGTTAACCCATAGACTTTCAATTAATCAACCAACAAAAATTGTTGTACATTCATTGTCTAGTAATATAACCTTTTGATTATAGATAATATTATTCATTTATGATATAACTGACAAAAAATAATAAAAATAGAAATGGATTTTATTTTTAGAACAACATTTTTAACTTTCAAATAACAGGAAGTATGAAAGAAGAAAATGAGACTAAATAATAAACAAATACATAAATAGATATTAAAAAACATAAACAAATAACTATTGAACCTTCTTCAAATATACCCTAATTTTATAACAGAAGCCTTTTCTGTAATTATTCATTTTAATACAATAAAAATAAATAAAAAAAAAAAGAAGGATATTTTAATTGAATTAAATCAAGAGTGAACATTACAGGGAGTACAAGAACAAATAAAAGAATTATCTTAATTGTTTTATTCTTTTAAGATATGATTTAAGAAGTTCTTTAGCTTCTTTAGCATCATGTTTATAAGGTTTTTTTGTTAAATCTATAAATTTTTCAATAACTTTTGGTTCATGTTTTTGAGATAAATTAAATAATTGGTCTTCATTAGAAATTACTTGAATTGAATTGATAAAATCTCTTACATTTGGTGCAATATTAAATGAAAATGATGTTTTTTGTTTCATTTGAATTTCTTTAATTAAATTACCAATTCCACGTAATTTATAAAAATTAAATTTATTATTTGTTGATGCTTTATTACCATCACTTGTATAAATTAAATCAGTTAATGTACTTCCAATAAATGGAATTGTTGGTGGTATTGCAATATTCATTATTTTTCTTAATTCAGTAAAATTATTATCTTCTGAACATAAATGAACTAAATTTGTAAATATACTTTTTGTACTTTGTTGAAGCATTTCCCATGATACTTTAAGTCTAAATACTGAAACAGATTGTAATGCAGTAACAATTGCTTTCATTCCATCAAAATTTTGAATTGTTCTCATTGTTTCTGCTGCTGTAATAAAATAAAATAATGCAAGACTTCTTAATGCATATGTTGGTTGCATAACAATTTCTGTTTGAACAATATGAATTAATTTATTAGATAATTTAATCATATTAACAATATGTGGTGTTAATTGTTCTTTATTCTTTTTTGTCCATCCTTGATTTAAAAATTCATCAGAAGGAATTTCAACAAATGATTCCATTTGAATTAAAGTCATTTGTTCTGCAAAATCCAATGGTGAAATACAAAGAATTCCACTAAATTTATCATCTACAGGAAGAAGAGGAACATTTCTCTTTAAAATAACACATTCCATTTTAAGACCAAATCTATTGTCAAATGACTTTTGTAAATTTAAACCCATTGATTTGTTATATGTTGTATAAAGTTGAATAAGATCATTAATTGCTTCTTGATTTTGTTCTTCTTTAAAATCATTTGGAAAAACTTGAATTAACATTTTTACTAATGCTAATATACGTGTACGTGTTGGAATAATAATATTTTGAATAAAATCATTCCATAACATATCAATTGGTTTATTTGGACTAAATAAAATAATTAATAATTTTAATAATTTTGTAGTTGTTGTTATTAATTTAAATGAATAAACAAAACATTGTGTAAAATAACTATCTTCACAATTTTTTGAAGTAATAAATTGAAGACATTTTTCTAATGTTGCATATTGAATTATTTTTGCATTACTACCACTTTCTTTAGTAAAAGTAATATATTCATCTGTTGTAGGTAAATCAAACATATTTGCATTACTATGAGGATTATAATCTTTTTCATTTTCAAACCATGAACTTTTACCTGTTGAATTTTGACTTTCAACACTTTCACCATAACTTGAACTTGGAACTGATGAATTTGTTTTCTTTTCAGAACTTTTATATTCTAATAAAAATGAATCTTCACTTGCTGCTAATGATGAATCATTAGAACTAAATGATAAACTTCTTCCAGGTGATAATAACGGAGAAATAGCAGATGAAACTTTTGGCATATTCCCAATTTTAGCACTTAATGGTGGAAGTTTATCTGAATTACTAAAGTCTGTAGTATGAATCATAGTAGATCCTCTTCTTTTTAATTTAATCTCTTCTAATGTAAGTGGTTGCTTACATTTATAACAACATCCATTTTCTTTTATTCCTTTCATTAAACATTCTTCACATAATAACTCTCTACATTTAGGACACATCGTTGTCGCAATACACATGTGTCTTTGCTCAGTCATTTTTAATTTTGATAAAAGATCTACAAATTTTATTTTTTCTTTTTTATAAATTTTCCTATTTTTATTTTCTGTGAAGAGTCTTTTCAAAAAATACTTCAATTTTCTTATGGAATATATACAATTTGTATTTCCCTTGATTCTTTCTCTTTCTCAATTTTCATGAACCACCGTTTTAGGGTTATTTTCTGTTTGTATTTCTTTGTTTTTTGTGATACATTAACAAAGTTACATAAAAATCTTTTTCTTCTTTTCTTCTCGTATTTTTTGATTATTTTCATTAATTTAAAAATAGATTTCTTATCAATTAGTTTCAGCTTTGAATTATCTTTTTTCTTTATAAAACATTTATTTTTAATAACAAAATTTTTAGTTTTGTTTATTTTTTTTAAATTCTTCATTTCTTTTTTTTTTTGACAAGAAAAGATAATGAGAAGATTGAAAAACAAATAAATATATAAAAGAACTTAAAAAGTTTAATTTTTATTGTTTCAAAAATGACTGACTCTTATGCAGTTCAAAAATTTCTTAAATACGTCACCATAAATAGTCAAAGTAATGAATCAACTCATGTCACTCCTTCAACCCAATGTCAATTTGACATGCAAAAACAACTCCAAAAAGACTTAAAGGAATTAAATGTACATTTTACTTTTGATGAAAAAAATTGTATTTTAAAAGCTGAATTACCTGCAACAAATGGTTCTAAAAAATCAATTGGATTCTTTGCACATATTGACACTTCTCCAGAAGCCTCTGGAGAAGGTGTTAAACCAATAATTCATCAATTACCAACTGAAGTTACTTCTGATTTAGCTTTACCATCTGGAACAGTTATTAGTAAAGATGACATTAAAAAATATGGAGGAGATGAAATTATTACATCATCAGGAGATACATTATTAGGTGCTGATGATAAATCAGGTGTTGCTATTTTAATGGGAACACTCAATAAAATTATGAAAGATAATATTCCACATCCAAGAATAATGGTTATTTTTACACCTGATGAAGAAATAGGAGAGAGTTGTGATCATGTTTGTATTGAAGACCTTCATCTTGACTATGCTTATTCTGTTGATGGAGATGAATTAGGAACTTATAATGATGAAGGGTTTAATGCATTTGGAGCTGAATTAACTATTAATGGATATGAAGTTCATCCAGGAGAAGCTTATAATATAATGGAAGATGCTGGGTTTATTTTATCTCAATTCTATACTAGTTTACCAATTAGTAAACGACCTGAAACAACAAAAGAAGATGAAGGATATATTCTTTGTACTGAAATGAGTGGATCTGTAATAAAAGCACATGCCCGTTTCATAGTAAGATCATTCAAAATTAATGAGATGGAATTCTTTATTCAGTTAATGAAAGATCAAATTTCCTTCTTAAAAAGAAGATATACAAAATCATCATTTGATTTAAAATTTACTGAGCAGTATCGTAATATGAAACGTTATCTTCCAGATACTCTTCTTGTTGATAAATTAATTGAAGCAATGAAATTATCTGGAGTTGAAGCAAAAAAACAGTATATGAGAGGTGGTGCTGATTGTTCACATTTAAGCGAAAAAGGACTTCCATGTATTAATATGTTTGCAGGAGGAATGAATTTCCATTCAAGAAGAGAATTTGTTCCAGTAAAAGCAATCAACAAAGGAGTTGAAGTTCTTGGTCATTTAGTCCAGTTATTCTAATTTAATTTATTAATGGAGTCAATTAGAAAAAATAAAAAAGAAATAAAATTTTCAATTATTGAGTATTAGACTCAATCAAATCAAGAGTTTCTTTGTACAACTTTTGACAAAGAATACCATCGTCAATAATTGGATTATGTTTAGCAATTTTGCAATCTGAATAATATGCCCCTGTTTGGATATCATCAGCAAGTGCACAGTGAAGAGTAGTTTGGCATGCTTCTTCTGGTGTTTTCCAGAAAATCTTAAAGAATGGTGAAACAAACCACATTAACCATGGACACCAATATCTCCAGAGATTAGAATAAACAAGTCCAGGATGAACATGAACAGCAATAATATCTGGATGTTCTTTAGCAAATTGATGAATAAACATTCCAACAGCTAATTTAGATTCAAAATATCTAAAAGCACGTTGATAATCTTCTTTTTTACCAATAAGATCAATTGATTTATTAGTTGTAAATAAATGTGCTAATGAAGAAACAGCAACAACTCTTGGTTTTTCTGATTCTTTTAACGCAGGAATTAAATAATTAATGAAAGCAGCATGTGCAATATGATTTGTAGCCATTTGACATTCAATATTTTGCTTTGAAAGAGTATAAGGACAACACATAATACCAGCATTAGTAATAAGAATATCAACTTTATGATATTTATCAATGATATATTGTGCTGCTTTCTTAACACAGTTTAAATCCATTAAATCACATTTAACAAATTCTAATTTATTATTTTTTGTTTCTTTACCAATAATCATATTTACTCGAATTTGTGCTTCTTCATGTCTACAACAACATACAATTGTTGCATTCAACTTGGCTAATGCTCTAATTGTTTCATATCCAATTCCTCTATTTGTTCCTGTTACTACAACTACTTTATCAGTAAGGTCTGGAAAATTAATATTTACCCCTCCTCGGCAATACATATAAATGTAATACAAAATAACAATTATTACTACAATACCAACAATGAATGTTAACATTATTTGGTTTAGATTTATTAGTTCCAACTTTATTAAGAAACACTGAAATAAACGTAAGTTTAGTGTATATTAGTTCCACGTCTTAACACAAAATTTAAGACTTTCTTTTTTTTTTCTTTTTTTTTATTTTAGAGAAAAAAACTTCAAAAGTCTGTGTAAAGTAAGATAAGAAAAATGGAAGGAATATTACAATACAGAAATACAAGTAATTCATTTACATTTAGCAAACCACAACAATGGAAATTAATAGACAATATCTTTTCATCACAAAGTAATGAAAAAACTGATCAACAAATATTTTTTATAATTGACATCAAAATGATTGCATTACATAAAAGTTTGTAAATACTTTCATTACTTTGTAATGAAAAATATAATGACATAAATAGCAAAACCAAATCAATTTGCAATTAAATATTCATTTCAAAACCATCAATCAATAATTGAATTTATTGCTCCATCTACTGAATTAGCAAAAAAATGGGTAGATTGTATTGTTTGTTATTTTTCTTAAAATTATTATATTAATTTAATGAATAAATAATTAGAATATAACAAAAAATGAAATACTTTCTCATGAATATGACAAAAAAGAAGAAATAAATACAAATGATTTGTCATCACTTTCTAGTTCTAAATTGAAAGTTAAATTAAATTCAAAAACTCAAAAAGTTGTTTTAATTCCAAATTAAGTATTTTTTTTTATTTAAATGATGTTTATTTTAAATACATAAAAAAAATAAAAGGAACTTCAAAATAAATAAATAAATAAATGAACGCTGATCTACTTATCAGTATAGGTGTTTTTTTTGCAGGTATTTTAATTGGTGCTGTTCTTACTTTGCTTTTCATGCTTTTTTACAACTATATTTGCAAGTATAGAAATGATTTTACAAATTATACAAGAACTTCTTCTCAAATTAAAATAAGGAACTTCAATCAAATTAAACAATTGTTGGAAGACTCATATCAAGAAGCAATTAATTCTTCTGATAAAGAGAAAATCAACAATTTTATGATTAATGTATTTAATTTAATAGAGTTCATTCTACACCAAATTAATAACATGTTACAAAGAATACATAATACAGATACTATTCTAGACAACTGTAATACTGTGATAAGATTAACACAGGAAATTAAGAATAACCTTAATCCAAAACAAGAAATACACATAGAAATTCCACAATCTCCTAATAATAACATTTATTCCTCAAAAGGTTTTGAAACGCCTTCTACTATGACATATCAACAAGATAGTTTCCAGAGTCTAATACACAATAGAAGTGATACTTCTATTCAAAATGAGTCTAAAGTTGAAGATTTAAAAACTGAACCAGTGTATAAGTTATACATTTCTATTGAAGAAGCAATGAATGGATGTCATAAATTAGTACCATTATATGACTCTGAAGGCAATGAGGAAATTATTATTGTTGATTTATGTCCAGGAGTTAACGATAGAGAAACATTTAATTGGGGTGAAAAAACAGTTGAAGTACGTTATATTAAACATCCTTATTTATCAAGAAGAGGTAATGATTTGATTATTGACAAAAAAGCACTTTTAAAAGGAGTTCAACATCCAAGAAGTAATAGAACATTTAACGAAAAAGATGAAGAACAATTAAAAAGTCTTAGAGGTTTTCAAAATGGAACAGTAATAATTGAATAACTTTTTAAAACTATAAAAATACAATAAGTTAATTAATTTATTGAATAAACTAACATTCTTTTTAATTGTAAAGAAGGAGTAATTAATGAAGTTGGACATGAAAAATAATCATTGAAATAAGATAATAATGATAAATGATTTGATTTGTTAAAATGAATTGGTTTATAAGGATATCCAATAGAAATAATTGAACCATAATGATTATAAAAACAAACAGACAAACAAGTATTTTCTTTTCTTGGACATTGATAAATTGTATTTGGGCTTTGACTTATAAAAGCAAAAGAATTTTGTCCAACAGATATCCATTCCCATTCTTTAATTGATTGAATAGAAAAATAGAATCCAATACAAAATTGATGAATATCAATAAAAAGAATATAAAGCTTTTGTAATTGTTGAACTTTTTCACAAATATTTTTATCCCATTTTTCATTAATATCATCATCAATAATACAATTCATTCTATTAACATTAGGAATCCAATTCTTCATTGTATTTTCAACTATTTCTAAATCACTTGGAGAAGTTGTAATCATTTGAACTGTTATTCCTTCATTAATACTTTCATTAAAACCCCCTTCTTTTTTTATATTTTTTTCTTCATTTAAAAGAAGTTCTGTTGAAATATTTGTAATTTGATTATTTATTCCCATTTGTCCAGTACTTCTTCGTTTTAATGAAACTGACTTTGCTATTTCATCATTACAAAATACTAAATGATGGTCTATTGGTTGACTATTAACTTCTTCAAAACGGTTGCTTTGTCTTTTTTTATTTAATTCTTTTACTTTAATAAGAGATCGTGGTGAGCTAACTCGTTTAATAAAAGAACATCTTCTTTTAATAATAGGTTCATGATGATTATTCTTAGAATCTAATACTTTTATCATTGATATTTTATTTTCTTCTTTTCTTTCATTCTCTTCTTTTTCAATTCGTTCAATTTTCTTAAAAAGTTCAATAGTTAAGTCCTTCCATTTCTTTAACTTCCCAAGACTCATATCATTTCTATTGATACTTTGACGTAGTATCTCAATTACTAAATTCTTATTATGTTCATCTTCTTTATCTAATGATTCATATTTCATTAATTCATATGTTTTCATTAATTCAGTCTCTTTTCTTTGTTCTTCATAATCAACAATTTTTTTCATAGTATTTTTGATTAATGTTTCTACACGACACATTCCTTCTTCCATGTTAATAATAAACTACCTTTTTAGTTCACCGAAAATTTATACCAACTTTTATTATTTCTTCTCTTTATTTCCGTTATCTATAACATTATTATTGATACATAAAACTTTGAAGGTTGTTTTGTTTGAGTTGAAAATTAGAAATTTCTTCATTAACTCAAATAATTGAAAAACAAATCCTGAGTTATACTTCAAATACATAATAAATAGGAAAAAAGTTGTCCTGAATATTTTATAAATAATGACTACATTTAACAAGTCAACTAAACAGATATTAAAAATCCCTAATCACTTGTTAACAAGAATAGTAGTTTGAATCATTTCCTTCTATACTTAAAAAAAAATGATTTACTAAAATATTAGAATTTTTTATTATAAGAAATAAAAATTATTTCATTTATTATTTTTATGTTACTAACTACCAAATTATTTTGTTATTAAATAAGTTAAATCAACAAAAATCGAAGAACTTTTTATTTTAATTTTATAAATAAATCATCTCTATTTAAGGAATAAATTACTAAGTTCTTTTAACCCTTGTTCAATACTTTTATTATTTTTATTCTTTTTTACTATCATTATTCTTATTGAAAAATATTTTAATTTACTTTTTTATAACTACCAAATTCATACTTCATCTTTTAAAATTATTTCTTTTATTACTAAATAATAAAAATAATTCAACAACTTTCTGTTGTTTAAACTTTCATTAACAAAATTTAATTATTTATATTAATTTCTGTTTTTCTTTTTAAATAAATAACTTTTAACTTTTTTTATTAAAAAACAAAATAATTTAAAAAAAATGTTATAAAAAAAAATCATTATCATTTTAATTAATTAAGCTTTAGTTGTTCTTTTTAAAGCGATTTTCAAATGTCTCATTCTTCCAGTTCCTTGGGTTCTTCTTCTAAGAGCTTTGTATCCCCATGCATATTGTCTCATTTTAGCATCTGGATATCCACATGAAGCACATCTTTGTTTTTGTAAATGCCATGATCTTTTTCCACATCTCTTGCAAAGAATATGAGTTTTATTATGTCTAGTACCTCTGCAACTGGTTCCTTTAGTCATATTATGTTTATTTTGTTATTCAAGTTATTCTTTTAGGGTTTTTTAGATTTAATGAAATTGAAGATATAGTTTTGTTATAATTTTAATAAATTATATTTCTGATAATGAAAAGTTGACTGGAAAAGATGAAGAATGAATGACAAGACAGGGAGAAAATGCAAAAAGTCTTATTTTGCTATGAAAGAAATTAATGAAATACAACAACGGTATGATAATAAAATTGGGTTACTTATTAGTCATAACCTTAAAAGAGAACGTGGAAGTAAAAAAGAAGTTAATGATTTGTTAGATAGATTTTTAGTTGAAGATGAAAAGAAAAGTTTTGAAGATAATACAATTAAACATGATGAAAAAGATGACATTGATCAGCAATTAGCAAAAGAGTTAGAGGCATTAAAGAAAAAAAATTTTATTTATGATACTGGTGTTGAATGTATGTTGTATTGTGAAGTACCTTATGATGCAATTCAAGTTGTTTCACAATTATTTGATGGAGCAAAGAAAGAAGGGATAGTAATGAAAGAAACACAAAAAATAGTACCTTTACAGAAAGTTGTTATGGCATCTTCTATGGAAAAACTTCTTAAATCAGTAAAAGATTTATTAAATGAGATACATACAGAGAAGTATAATACATTTGCTATTTCATATAATTGTCGTCATAACTCAAATTATAGTAGAGACATAGTTATTAAAAATGTAGCTGATTTGATGCCAAAAGAATGGAAAGTTAATTTAAAAGATCCTGATGTTACTGTTATGATAGAAATATTTTATAGAGGACTTGGAGTATCATTTGTAGAAGGAGAAGTTCTGAAGAAATATAATCATTTCAATATTCAGCGATATATACAATCTGAATAACATTTTTAGAGAAATAATTGTTATTTTGATTTGAAAAGTTCAGGTTTTTATTAGAGTTAGAGAAATATAATAAAAAAATAGAAAAGAAATAGAAAAGAATAATAAAAGTGAGGAAATGAACTAAAATATCAGAAGGGAAATTGAATGAACGCACCAGTTCTTGTTCTTAACACTAATACTAAAAGAGAGAATGGTCGTAAAGCACAATTAGCAAATATAATGGCAGGAAAAACAGTTGCTGATTTAATTCGAACATGTCTTGGACCCAAATCAATGTTAAAAATGTTAATTGATCCACAAGCAGGAGTTACTATTACATCAGATGGAAATTCTGTATTAAGAGATCTTACAGTAGAACATCCAGCAGCAAAATATATGATTGAATTATCAAGAACACAAGATGAGACTGTTGGAGATGGAACTACATCAGTAGTTATTCTTTGTGGAGAAGTATTACAAGTAGCAGAACCATGGATTCAAAAAGGAATTCATCCAACAATTATTATTTCAGGATTTCTTGATGCACTTGAAGATGCATTAGAATCATTACATGAAATATCAACTACAATAGATTTAAGTAATCCTAAAGTTGTTTCAGGAGTTGTTAGAAGTTGTATTGGAACAACATTTATGAATACATGGAATGATATATTATGTAAATTAGCTATTGAAGCAGTTACCATTTGTGCAGGAGGAGATTTAATGAAAGCCAAAGGAAAAGAAGATATTGATACTAAAAGATATGCTCGTGTAGAAAAAATTGCAGGAGGAGAATTTAGTGAATCAATGGTTGTTAAAGGAGTTGTATTAAATAAAGATGTTGTTCATTCTAAAATGAGAAGAAGAATTGATAAACCAAGAGTTGTTTTATTAGATTGTTCATTAGAATATACTAAAGGAGAAAGTCAAACAGATGTTGAAGTTACAACTGCAACAGATTTTGGTAAATTAATAGAATTAGAAGAACAATATGTAAAGAGATTATGTGAAAATATTATTCGAGTTAAACCTGATTTAGTTATTACAGAAAAAGGTATTTCAGATATTGCACAACATTATCTTCAAAAAGCAGGAATATCTGCATTAAGAAGAGTACGTAAAAATGATAATTTAAGACTTGTACGAGCAACAGGAGCAAGTATTGTTTATAGAACAGAAGATCTTAAAGAAACAGATGTTGGAGTTGCAGGTCTCTTTGAAGTAAAGAAAATAGGAGATGAATATTATGCATTTATTTCGGAATGTGAAAAATCAACAGCTTGTACTATTTTATTACGTGGTGGAAGTAAAGATGTTTTAAATGAGGTTGAAAGAAATTTACAAGATGCAATGGCATCATGTAAAAACTTAATTGCTAGACCTGAATTAGTTCCAGGAGGAGGAGCATCAGAAATGCATATTGCTACTACATTGTCTAAGAAAGCTAAGAATATTGAAGGTAAGAAACAATGGCCATATTCATCTATTGCTGTTGCTATGGAAGTTATTCCACGAACATTAGCAGCTAATTGTGGAGTTGATGTAGTTAAAGTAATAACTGAATTAAGAGCAAAACATATTAGTAATAAAGAGAATTCAACATTTGGTATTGATGGAATGAAAGGAACTATTGTTGATATGAAAGAATTAGGAGTATGGGAACCATATGAAGTTAAAGCTCAATGTATCAAAACTGCTATTGAAGCTGCATGTACGTTATTAAGAGTTGATGATGTAGTCAGTGGAATTAAGAATGAAAATGCAGGACAACAAAGTCAAATTGGTACACAACAAGCTGCAATGATGCCACAAGTTGAGTAAATCAAATTTTTATTTCAATTTTACTTTATTTTTTAAAAACAAATAAAACAAACAAATAAAAAATATTTTAAAAGAATCAATTGATAAAAATTTTAGATTATTAGTTGCAAATCTTTCTCCAGACACAAGAATTACACTTTAATCCAGATCCAAATGCAACTTGCCATACTTTATCTCCTTTCTTTAATGTATCAATTCTTTCAATGAATTTCATTTCATACCATACAGATGATGATGATGTATTTCCAACACGATAAAGAGTAGCTCTTGATGGCATACAATCTTCATCTGTAAGTTTTAAGTTTTCTTGAAGACCATCAATAATAGCTCTTCCACCTGCATGAATACAATATGCTTGGAAAGTTTCTCTGAAATTAGGCATGAAGGTTTCTTTAGCATCAATCTTTCCTAATTTTTGTTTAATAAAGAAAATAACAAATCTAAACATATCTCTGTATGAAATGACTTGTGGCATTAAAATATTCATATTTTGTGTTAAAGCTCTTGTAACACATTTTAATAATTCTCTACCAATTTTAACTCCAACTTTACCTTCTCCATCTTCAAATTGGAAGACTGCATGATATGAATCATCATATTTACCATGATGAATTCTAACTGTTGTAAGTAATTCAAATTTAGCTTTCTTTCTCCATGAATTTTTATTAGATAATAAAACAGCAGCACCTCCCATTCTAAATAATGTATTAGAAATTAACATTCCTTTTTCTTTACCATCATACCAATTTTGAGTAATATTCTCAGTTGAGAAAACAAGTAAATTAATATTTGGATATACATTAAGAAGATCTCTTGCTAAATCAATAGAAACAAGTCCAGCTGAACATCCCATACCTGCTAAATTATAATTTTTACATGTTTGTTTTAATTTATACATATTCATTAACATAGCTGAAATTGATGGTGTTGGATTAAATAATGAACAATTACAAATAACAATATCAATGTCTTTAGTTGGATCAATTCCTGTTTGTGCAAATAATTGATCACAACAATTTTTCATAACAATTGCACATTCTTCACGTGATAATGCCATAGTTGTTTTAAATGGATATTCATGGAATGGTCTTGGTAAATATGTTTCATTTCCAAGTCCAGTTCTATAAAGAAGTTTAGTTTGGAAATCAATATATTGTTGTTCAAATAATCCACATTTAACAATAATATCTCTTACTCCATCTGCTGTAATTTTAAGATTATCATCTGGCCATGCTACAGCAAAATCAACTAAAAGTACTTGTCTTCTTCTTGTAGCCCAATAATAAACTCCTCCTGCAATTAATCCAAGAACAATTACAAATCCAACAATAAGAACACATTTATTATTTTCTACAAAAATTCCATTACTAACATCAAGGAAACTATACCATGTCTTATAACTTATATAAAGAATTATCAATGGAATTGAATATAATATAGTAGTTACTGTAAAATCAATTCCTTTAGTTAAAGGTGATCCTCTATTAACATTAGCTTTTAATGATGGTAAAATTTCATTTTGTTCTCCAATTTCTTTTGGATACCAATAATCTTTTAAACTTCTTTCTTTATCTTGTTCACAAGACATTGAATTGAATAATTAAGTTTTAGTATATCTTTTTTGTTAAGAAAGAGAAAATTCAAGGGTTTTTAATAGTTTTAAATAATTCATTCAATATTATTATTTAATAATTAATTTCTTTTCTATTTGTCATTTAAAAATAAGAAGAAGAATAAAATGAATGGAAAGAATAAAATCAATACAATGTTTCAAATCAATGATACACTACGTGAAATCATATTTTTCTTTTGAGTCTTTGCTAAGTTAACAGCTTTTTTAAGTGTAGAAAAGATAGCTTTCATTTCATCATCATTAGAAAGATAAAGCATATACCTTTGATCTTCATTATTATTTGTTGGAGAAGGAAAAACTAACATAAAAGTAGTTTTTTCATCTTCTACTTCAAAAACTTTTAAATCAATCAAATTAATTTGATTTAAAATTTTATCTTTATTTTTCTTTCTTTTTAAGAAGATAACAATGTCATTAAAAAGAATAATACTGCATACATTAACCATTTTACTTGCTTTAACCATTACTTGATGAAATTCAGCAATAAATATTCTATTATTTACAGGTGATAATTCAAGTTTATTTGTCCATTGTTTTAATGAAACTTCATTTTCATATTTTCTAATTTCTTCATTAAGCCAATTAACTATTTTATTTGCTCTATCTTTAACTGATAATAATTTATTATGTTCTTCATAATTTTCAGGTACATTTTTTGATAAAGTTTCAAGTAATAATAAATATCTTGGTAATCTTTGAATTGGATAAATTAAAAATGTAGGTATATAAATTCTTTTAATACCTAAGTCTAATGCTACTTTTCTTACTTTTTTTGATTCTTTTTTTAATGTTTGATAATAGTCATTTGCTTGATTACAACGTGTCATATATTCTTTATAAATGTTTTTCATTTCTTCACAAAAATAATTTTCAAATAAATCAGATATTTCTACCCACTCTCTTTCTTTTTGTTGTTCCCATCGTTCTTGTAATACTTTAAGAAATTTTTGTTGATAATTTGAAACGTCTTCAATATTTGAGAAAATATCATAAATTTCTTTGTCACTTAAAACTAATTGAAAATTTGGTTTTATTTCTTCTACAACACATTTAAGATGTTCACAATATTCTTGTTCAGTCGTAACAATTTCTTCTACAATTTGTTTTGCTTGTGTTTTTTTCATATTCATATCAGCAAATCGTTTTACTTCAACTGAATCTCTTCCTATATTAATTCCTGATGTTGGTTCTATATTTTCTTTTAATAATGTTAATATTTCTATACGTGCTTTTTCTAATGAATTATTATCATTTAAACTTGTCTTTAAATAATTTGCTATTTTAACTGTTTGAAGTTCTTCTCTAAGTCCTTCATCAACAGCAAGATTTCTAATAATATTTAATATCACTAATCTTAATGATGGTTCATATTGATTTAAATGTTCAACACAATTTCTTAATCTATCTGCTAATGAAAATCCACGACATACATCAAGAAGATTAGAATCAATTGTTACAGCAAGTATAACAGTTAGTGCACATGGTAATGTTTCTTTTATTTTATCATTTTGATCTCCAATTAATTCTACCGCATCAAAAAAGATACCTGATTGAATAAATCTTTTTTCATAACCTGTTGCTAATGTTAATAATGCACTAATTTGCCATGCACGAATTGTTAATTGACCACCAGTTGATATGAGAGGTTTAATAAGTTGTAAAACATTATTTAAAATAACTATTTTACGAAGTTTTACAGCTAATTCTTTATTTGGTGTTTTAATTAATTGAAGAAGCATTGCAGAAGCGAGTAATTGTTCATCATAAACATGAGAATAAAGTATATTAAGAATTGCATAAATGCCTTCTTGTTTTACGAAACTAATTTGATTTGCTGAACAAGTTAATAATATACATAAGCATTTTCCTGCTAAATTTCGATGTTGTACATTTCCTCTAAAAAAAGAAAGCAAAGGGTCAATAAGAGATTGTAATAATGTTTTATCTTCAATACTTGTAGATGCATTTAATACAATTTCTAATGTATGAGCAGTAATACTAGGATCATCTCTTGACTGTAATAAACTTTTTAAGTCTTCAAAAACTGTTATATCATATTTTACTAATAAATTAATGAAATGGGGATATATTGATAATGCATGTACAATAAATAAAGATACTTGTAATGTTCCAAAATCATCATTAGAACTTTTTAAAAGATGTGTATATAATTGTGGATGAACTCTTAATAAAAATTCTCGGAACATTGGTTGTGATATTCTTTTTAATATAAAGGATAATCCATTTTCTCGACTTGATGGATCACTAATTAATGTATTTAATTGAGTAACAATAGCTAATTCTTTAGAACTAAGAGATACGTCTGGTAAAAGATATTGGTCTATGCTTTGCATTTAACAATGAAAGGATCTTATTTTTTAATTTTACAGATATGGACGTGAAAAAAAAAATTTGTTTGTTTTGAACAAAGTGATTAATAACAGTTTTTCGTTCTTATTTTTTTATTATCAAAAATATTTTTGGTTATTCAATTTTTTTATTCTTTTATTCAATGGTTTTCATTCTTCTTCTTAACCTTCATTTATATTTTTATTTCTTTTACTCTTGAAATTGCTTTTCTTTTTTGTGTTTATATCCCTTCTAAAAATAGATTTTTATTTTTAGAATATTGTCATTTAAATTATCAGTTTTGTGTGTTATTATATAATAACATTATTTATTTAATTTTTGTTTTTATCTATCTGTATGACTTTATGATGAAGTTTAGAAATGGTATATTATTTTATAGAAAATATATGAAAATAATCGGGATTTTTTTTTTTCATGAACAACTTTTGATGCAAATGACGAATCGAAACAAGAAAAATAATCATCATAAAAAGAAATTATCTGAAAAAGAATAAACATCAATGACATCAGAATTAATCAATATTCAAATAAAAGACAATGGAATAGTTCTCGTGTATGATGAGCTTGAAAAAAAGGTTAACTATTTTGATACTCAGTGTGCTGAAACTCAAAGAAAGAATTTGGAAATGCAAGAAAAAATTATTAGTCTTGAAAAAGAGATAACAAATCAAAATGTAATTCTCAAAAGTGTGATGATGTTATCAAAAGAAGTTACCGAGATTAGAGATTTAGTTAATAAGTTAAATGAAGAAGATACCCAAAAAGAAAAGAAGATTAAACAGTTACAAGAACAACTTGAAATAAAAACTAAAGAACTTGACCAAATAAAAATTGATAATGAAAATAAAAGAAAGGAAATTGAACAAATTAAAAGTTTAAATGAAAAAATTCTTATTAATCAAGTTATCTTTGAAGAGAAACAAAAATCTGTAAACTCAGGAAATCAAAAATTAGATGGTACTTCAGTTAATAATATACCTCATACAATTAAGTGTTTAATTTGTCAACAATTAATAGGTATTGATTCAATATTTTCTCATATTGTTGAACATGTCAACAGAGATGGTACTAATATTAAGTCTATGAACAATGAAATTCAGACTCCTTCAGTAGTTATTAAACCATCAAATACTAATCAAACAAATACTCCTACTCCTCATCTACAACCAATAATTCCATCTTCTTTATCTGCAACACCTGCTATACTACCTTCACATATTGATTCAAAACCAGTTGAAAGTAAACCAATAGAGAAAAAACCAGTTGAAATTGATCCAATAAAACCAAAATCAATTGAAATTAAACCAATAAAACCAAAATTAATTGAAAGTAAACCAATAGAGAAAAAACCAGTTGAAAGTAAACCAATAGAGAAAAAACCAGTTGAAATTAAACCAATAAAACCAAAATCAATTGAAATTAAACCAAGCAATGAGTTATTAGAATGTCCTGTCTGTTCTAAGAAATTTCCTATGAGCCAAATAGAGAGTCATGTGAATAAACATTTCTGTGCAGAAGAGCCAACTTTTGCTTGTCCTTTTTGTGGATTAGATATGGGCAGTTCTAGTAAACTCCAAAAGCATGTTTCTCACGCTCATTCACGTGAAATAAAATAATTTATTTATTCATTTGTTTTAAAATATTTTTTTAGTTAATAAAAATATGGAAATTTTGATAAGTCAAAAAAGAATATCTCTTTCTAATACTGATGATTTAGTTGTCGGTGGTTAAAAAGTTATATTTTAACTACATAGAGAAGTGATAATTATTTATTATTTAAAGAACATGAAGAAATATCTTAAATATCAATGGGTAATTGTGAAGTTACAGAACGAAAAAGAAATTACTTCTTCAATATAAAATTAAACGACATTCCTTCAACAATTATTACAAATAATGAAAAGACAACAACATGCCAAGAAGATAAGAGATGTCAAAAAATAGATAAGACTAAAAATCTGACAACTCTTGTTAAGAAAAAGTATAATAAAGCAAGTTCTTTTAAACAAAGAATAAAAGAAAATCAGGTAGATGACTTTGACTTACAATTTTATTGTGATTTTAAAAGAATTAGACTAGAAGCATTGTTTCAAACAAGTTCATTTGAAGTAATTTATTATTCACAAAAAGATGAATTGAGTCAGAGACAATTAAATTCGGTTATTCAATTTAAACAGGATATTATTCTCTTTTGCCTTTTGGAAAATAGAAAAGTGATAGGAATTAGTTTTCATAATCAGCCATCTATTCTTAATCTTAAAGTAGATAATATATTTATTCTTGATCCTGACAAAACAAAATTAATTTATCCAAAACAACAACTTCCTTTAATAAATGATGTTACATATAGTAAATTACATTACAATACTTCATTACTCTTATCTGTTTATGGAGCATTTTGGATTACAAATTCTTTTATATTAAAGTTAAGTACAATAATCAATACTGTCTATTACAATGCTTCATTTTTGAGCTTTTTTCAAAGACCAATGAAAATTCAGTCAATTAGTGTAGTGATCCCTCATTATTAATTTACTATTATAATAGAAAAATACGATGACATGAATTTTTAATTATTTTTTGTTTACATATAGGACAATAATGTATTCCTGGAGTATCAAAAATAATATTAAGACAATCTGAACAATATAAATGACCACACTTTGTTGTCATTACATTTCTTGTAAGGTCAAAACAAATAGGACATCTAATTCCTTCTAACTCTTTTGTTGGTTTTAACTCTTCAATTTTCCCATGTTCTATTTTTATTTGTTCTTCAGATTCTTCATCACTACTATAACCTTTTCTTTTGTAACTTTCTTTAATATATAATGGGTCAATGTTTAATTCAAACCTTCTTCTCTGAACTGGTTCTCTGAGTATGTCTACATCAATAATATCAATGTGGTCATCAGTTAAATCTATGGTTTCAGATATTTGTTCCATTAAAATAAATTTTAAAGTTCTTTTTTAAAAAAAAAAAATCACAACAACTACATATTAATTAATCATCAACAAATTCATCTGCTTCTGGATCAAAACCAATCACTCTAGAATCAATATCAAGTCGTTTGATTAACTCTCCCATTGAAAATTGATCACCATTTTCGTTTCTACACATTTCATTATGTTGAATGTCAACTAATAAATCTCGAGATATAGTTTTCCACTATTCATTTATTATACATTTTGTTCTAAACAGAAAAAATAAACAAACTTTCTTAATCAACTGATCCAGATTTTTTCCTTCACATTTCTTTGCACTTTTTGCTTTTGCTTCCATTGCTTTTAGTTGTTTTTGTGTTTTTTGATACTTACAAATTAATTCAACTTTTAATAACTTTAATTCATTAATGTCTTTTGGTAAATCGTCAATGGTTGATTGACTATTTAATTTATATTTACATGATGGTGTAACAGATACACGTAGTCTACCTTTTGTTGATGAAGTAGACTTTCTTATTGCCCCTTGAGAAGATTTTTTTTCTTTTAGGGGAATATAATAAACTTCATCATGGCTTGTAATCTTCTGAATTACTTTAGCATCTTCTAAAATTTGAAGACTTTTTTTAAACTCATTTATTCTATGATTTGTGATTTTTCCAAATCCTTGGAGGTCTTTCTCACTAAAAAAAATCTCATTGGCTTTTCCTATTGATTCTAATATCTTTAATGCCAGTGCATCTTCACCCATTTCTATTCTTTTTATAAATTGTCTTTTCTATTTCAAGTTCTTTTTAATAAAATTCCTCAATTTTATATTTGTTATGTATCTCATTATTAATTACAAAAAGTGTTTAACGTGATGATTTGACAAATAACAAAGTAAAATTAGTTCAAAATGAAAATAAGGTTTGGGTTGAAACAAAACAACAAATAAAATATATTATAACAACGGATTTGTACTTTTTGTTTTATTTCTGGCAGTTAATTGATGTATGAAGAAATAATAATTAATTCTTGTTTTATTCCTTTAAAAGTAATGGAGAATATAAGTGGAACAACAAGAAATATATAAAACAGTTTAACAAAGAAATAACTAAGAAGTTCAAGACACCAACAGAAGAAAAAGAGTTTATGGATTTTTTAAGAATTCTTTTAATAGAACTATCTTCTAATTTTAAACACTAAAATGACATTCAAGATGTTCCTTTTATTACTTTTTGTTTTATATTCTAACGCTGAGAGGTTGTGTATTCCTATAGCAGAAAATTGTCTTGATGGATATATAGACGAATTTGGAGAACCAATTCAACCAATAAATTGTCGTGAAATTTCTGTGAAACAAAACTTTATTTACTCTAGAACTTGTTCAGAACAATTTAATATTATTCCAACAATTTTTATTAGTGATATCCTTTCTTTTACTATTGAAAATGGAGCACTTGATAATGGAGAAATTTTGATATTTGAAGAATATAGTACAGTACTTATACGAGGAGATTATTCAATATTTAGTAGCGATAATATTCATTTACATAAGTATTGTCAATTAACTTTTGATAATGCATTAACGCTTATAAATGCAAATATCATTCTTCAAAATTCTCAAGTTTTTACCGTTAAAGAAACGTTAACAATAAATAATTCAAATTTAACAATTCATGACGCACAAATTGTAATTGAAAATGTATCAACAGGTAAATTGATTAGTTATAATTCTACAATTCATATGCTTGAAAATTCATTCTTTTATATTTCACAAATAAAATTAACTCAATCAACATTATTCACATTAAACTCTCCAGGAATTAGACAATTAACATCATTAATACTTATCAACTCATATTTTTTAAATACAGATGGAGATTTATTATTTAATAACGCTTATTTAGAATTATATGATAATTCAATATTAACTCTTCGACATGGAAAATTATTATGTTTTAGAAGTAACGTTACAATTTATAACAGTTCTACTATTTTTCTTGAAGAACAAGCATCTATTAGTAATGCAATATATTTTAACGCTTTTGGTACTTCATCAGTTATTATTGGTGAAAATTCTAAAATGCATACTAGTAAGTCATTATGTCTTTATAATTCTTCAAGGTTATTAATGAAAGATAATAGTCAAGTTACATCGTCTACAGGATTACAACTTAATGACGATAGTATTATGGAAGTATCACATCATTGTTATTTTACAACGCCAAAAGTTATTCTCAAAAACAGAACCAAAATTTTATTAGAAGACTCTTATTTTATTTCACAAAAAAGTGGACAAATTATATTATTTAATGATTCACAATTATTATTTAATAACGTAATAATTTCTACTGAACCATTGATGAATGTTATTCTTTATAATTCAAGTATATTTCGTATTAAAAGTTCATCTTCTTTATTTGAAAGTCTGTCTATTTATGACAATTCAGCGTTATTTCTTTCTGATTCTTCTATTTCTTTAAATTCTATCGAAGGACATAATAAAGGTATAATCGATAGTAAACATAATTCTATTCGTTCTACATTTGTTATAATATCAGACTCTTTTCAACTCCTTTTAGTTGACACTAACTTTATTGGAATTGACACTTTTAAATCATTTCAAAATTCATTTATCTCAATGAAAGATTCATCAACAGAAATTTTAAGTCAATGTGTAATTCATACAAAATCACCAATTTCCATCGAAGAATCATTTTTTATTGTTGGCGTTAAAAATGATTATCTTAGTCAAAGTATATTAGATATACAAGAAAATATACATTTTATTATTTCTACATTAAAAAGTAGTGAATTATGGAGATTATATAATACTAAATTAATAGTTACTTCAATATTGATTGATTATACATTTGATTATTGTTTTGAATTTATTATAAGTAGTTCTACAATTTCTGATACTTTTATTGAAACAAATCATTTAAAACTTATTAATAATAAAAAAAGAATTAGATATTGTCCAAATGTTATATTTAATAAACATGTTATATGTACACTTAATGGTACTTATTGGAAAAACTCATATGATTATCAATTAGAATATCCTTTTACTCAAATAGATTGTCCATGTTTTGGTTCTGATTGTTCTATTAATACTTCTGTTAAAGAACTTTATTTTCCAAATGTACCAATTACAACAAAAATTAATAACTTTATAACAAATTTATATTTTGAAGAAAATGATAATCTTATTAGTATTACTTGTCAATCTCAAATCGCTCATTTCCCTGGAATGGTTTCTTTTCAATCAAATTCAACAGATTTAGTTATTCAACAAATTACTCATGACCAAAATGGTTATTATATTCTTTTAGATGATACTGTAAGTTTCCCTTCTTATGAAAAAACTTTATTAACAACTTCAACTTTTTCTGTTAGTGGAATGTCATTTACTTTATATACAAAAGAGTCATTTATTATTTATATGGGAGATTTATTTACTAATTATGTTTTAGATATTAATTCTATCTTTCCAATTCTTCTTCTTTCACTTAATGGATATAAAACTACTGACTCAGACTCATTTTGTCTTTTTGGTATTAGTAAAAATAATCAAAATATTTGTCTTAGAAAAGCTAGTATTCAATGTCCTTCTTTCACTTATCCTAATTCTGATTTTACTTCATGTCTTCCATGCGTTGATGTTCATTGTAAATGGTGTAATAATAAAATGTGTTTTGTGTGTGCTGATGACTATTTATTATCAACAGATGGTATTTGTGTTATGTTAAATGATAAGTCTCATTCAACAAATAACCATTTGGTTTATTGTGAACAAGGAAGAGTTTTAAATAATATGTGTATTGATTATGATAGTAATGATCCTTGTGTTTTATCATATGAATCAAAATGTTATCAATGCAATGGAAATCTTCATTATATTTTAAATGATAATAGTTGTTCTGTTGCAGAACATTCATTAATTGTAAGAACAAATTCAATTATTCAATGTGATGATGGATATTATGAATTAAATGGAGTATGTATTTCATGTAAACAATTTGGAAATCAATGTTCTCAATGCTCAGCAACTAAATGTGAAAGATGTAGTGATGGAACTCCTCTTCAAAAAGATGGGACATGTAGAATTCCTTATTGCCAAAAACAAGAAAATGGAAAATGTAGTATTTGTGTTGATAATTATTCTACAAATAGTATTGGTTATTGTGAAGAGAAAATTGAAAATTGTCAAATTAGAGCTATTTCAACAAAAGAATGTATAATTTGTCAACCTGGTTTTGTTCTTCTTAATGGTCAATGTTATAAATCTATTCAAAACTGTGAAACTAATACTCAAGTGGGTTGTCTTAGATGTGAAAATTCATATTATGCTTCTGAAGGAGTATGTAAGCCATGTGACTCTAATTGCAGAACATGCCTTTTGGAGAAAAATAAATGTTTTAGTTGTGATTCAGGATATTATTTAACAAATCATATGTGTGAAACAGATTCAATTATTTCTGAACGATGTGCATTCTATTCTATTAATGGTAAATGTGTAAAATGTAAAAATGGATATTATAGAGATGGAGTTTCATGTATTAATTGTGATATTTCTTGCTCAACATGTAATAACGCAAATGGTTGTTTAACTTGTAATTCAACTAATTTTAAAAATAGAGATAAAGTATGTGTCCCTAAATCAACTATCCAAGGTTGTGCAGTAGAAATAACAGAAAAAGGTTGTTCTAAATGTACTGAGGGTTATTATCTGAATAATAATATTTGTGAGAATTGTTTAGATTCATGTATATCATGTACTGATAAATTTACTTGTAATAAATGTGCTAATGAAACTGTTTGGTATTCAGGAAGATGTATTTATTATAGTAAAATACCATATTGTATTAAAGCAGAAAATTCTCGTTGTACTAAATGTTCATTTGGACATACTGTAATAGATGATACTTATTGTTCTAATTTTTCACTTCCATTATGGACTTTAGCATTAATTATAATAGGAATCATCTGTTGCTTGGGTGTTTTTACTTCTATTATAGTATCTCTGACTCTTTTAAGGTTTAGAATATTAAAGAAAAACAAATTAAAGTATACTTTAGAAAATATGCCTAAAACAAAAGTATTACAATATCATTTAGATAATTTTATTGTATGTGATTTAAATGAAATAAATTTCGATTCTTTTAATAACCCAATTCCTGTCAGAAATATTTCTTTTGAATCTATTCATATTGGTAATTCTGGAAAATATCCAATTATAGTCCAACCAATTCCAATCACAAATAATAAATATAAAATAAAATTTAAACCAGAAGTTGTTAACCTTAAACCAAAGAAGATGTGTAAAATTAAAGTTTATATCTTTCCTTTTTGTACATTAGAAGAAGAATCTACTATTAACGTGCGTGTTAATGAAAAAACAATATATAAATCAAAATGTTGTTCTATAAAATTATCATTTATTACTCAACATTCATGTTATATTAATGGAGATGATTTAAAACAATTTGAACAAATTGGTGAAGGATCAACAGGAATTGTGTATAAAGGATTATATAAAAGACATCAAGTTGCAATTAAAAAAATTAAAAATATATTTTTAGACGTGAATGAAACTGAACAATTTCATAAAGAAACACAATTACTTAACCAATTTCGCTGTGATTATATTGTTTATTTCTATGGATCAGTTATTAATCCTTCAAATTTTATGTTTGTTACTGAATTAGCACCATATGGTAGTTTTCATAATCTTATTGTAAATCAACCTGATACTTTTAATAAAAAATTTAAATATAAATGTTTATTAGACACTGCACATGGTATTCAATACCTTCATTCTAATGGAATTTTACATAGAGATATTAAATCAGATAATATATTATTATTTTCTTTAGAAGAAATATTACCAATTAATGCAAAATTAACAGACTTTGGGTCATCAAGAAGTATTAATATGTTATTGACAAATTTAACATTCACAAAAGGAATTGGAACACCTGCATATACAGCCCCAGAAATATTAAATAGTAAAAGTTATAAAAAACCAGCTGATATTTTTGCTTTTGCTATTACAATGTATGAAATATTAAATTGGAAAACACCTTATGATACTCCTCAATTTGAGTATTCATGGAGTATAGCTGAATTTATTACAAATGGAAAAAGACTATTAAAGACTGATAAAATAAATAATGAAGAATATAAACTTATTCAGAGATGTTGGGCTGATGAACCAAATAAACGAATGACTGTAGAAGAAATTATTTCTCAACTCCAAAAGTTGTACTCTAATTAAAACAAAACATTGTATTTAAGAAGTTAGTCAAGTTAAATAAATTCTAAATAACCTTAAAAAACAAGAATAGTCAATAAATAAAATCAATAATTATTTTTTATTATTAATACACACCTTAATATTATTCGTTTGTTATAAAATCTAAACAACTTTGCAATCTTCTATATCTTCTGATGTTAATGATTGACTAAATTCATTGAGCATTTCATTATCTTGATGAATTTCATGTTCTTGTTCTATTCTTCGTTCAACAATTGCATGAATAGTATCACAAAACATTTGAGAAATACCAACATTATCAACAACATCTGTTTCATAATATTCAAAATGATATTGTTGAAAGAGTTGTCTTACTTCTTTTGATGAAACACTTTTCTTTTTATCGTTGCATTTATTTCCAATACCAACAACTAACATACCAAATGTTTCTATTCCAAGTTTATTATTAATATAATTTCTTGCCCATTCAAGTGATGTTGATTGAGTTAAATCAATAACAATAAGTAATGCATCAGGTGGTGTTGAAACTCCTTTTGCTAAACTTGCTTCTCTTAAACGTTCTTCTATATCCCATAATTTACAAGTCCATAATCTTCTTTCAAAACTTACAACTAGTGAATTAACTTCACATCCAATTGTAGTAATTCCTTGATGTGGCTCTTTATTCTACAAAATATAAACTATTTTAAATTGTTTTAAATTGTTTTAAATTGATTTTAAACAAACCATAATGCGATAAATAATACTACTTTTTCCACTTCCTTGACTACCAACAGTTTCAATTTTAATAAAAGTATTATTTGGTTGCATTGAACCAATTCTTATCAATGGATTTCTAGTTGAATTTTGCTTTCTTTTTTTACAAAAAAAAATTTTCATTTGGTTCAAATTGAAATAAACATATATTTTTATTATAATAATAATAATATTATTATTATTATTTTATTTTATTTTGTGTTTATTAAAAATTGTTCAATTATTCATTAACAATAATACCATTTTCATCTAATTCTTCTTGTTCTAGATGATGTGTTTCTTTTACTTCATTATGATGTTCAAATACTTCTTCATCTTCAACAAGCATACGGTGTTTAAGTGAAGCAATATCATTTGACATTGCATTGATTCCAATAAAACTAGATTCATTAACCCATCGTTTCAAAGTAGAATAAAATAAACTAGACTGAGGAATATTATCAAGAATAATATCTTTTGTAGCATTTTTACCAATGATCATTCTATAAAAAATCCAATGAACTAAATTAATGATATATTGTTTATGAGAAGCAATAAAGTCTTCAGATTCAAACATTAATGTTGAAGGTAATTCTCCATTTTCTGTTGTAAACCACCATTTCATATAAGGTAAAAAATCAACAATAATTACTTTATCCATTGATTCATTAACAAGAATATTTGATAATGAAAAATGAAAATGAAGAATTCCTTCATCTTGAAGTTCTAATAAAGCACTCGTTAATCCTTTCATAATTTGTATAATTTGATAATCATTGAATGTGTCTTTAGTTTCAAATATTGATTCCATTGATGGTAAAAAATGATGATTATAAATAACATATACATTTAAATTAGTTATAGAAATTCCTTCTGTTTGTTGGATATTAGGATGATGCAGTGACTTTAATTTTATTAAATCATCATTTAAAGTTTTTTGATTTAATAATTCTTCTAATGCAACTTGTTTATATGACACAGTTTTACCAAGGAAAATAGTTGAACCAACTACACTATGTTCAGTTTGTTTAATTGTTTGTCTATGAAGAAGAAATTCGATATCAATTGAAGTTTTTGTAGTAACAAGAGTATTTTCTTCATCTACTAAAATTCCTTTATATCCACTAAATGCTCTAAAAAATAATAAACCATCAGTTAATATAACAACTAATGATGTTATTAACAATGAATTTATTAAATCAACAAGTGGATGAATAAAACAACCTGGATATAAAATAATTGCTGATGCAATACAACTAATTATATCAATAAATAAAATAAATGTTACAATAAATAAGATAATATCAACAAATAATACTACTCTTTTTGAACCAAATGATCTTACAAAAAATATAAATAATAAAATTACAATCATTAATATAGTACAAAATAATGCAGTATATACTAACATAATTGTTGTTGCCCATTCATACCATAATGAATGTACCATTACAACAAACATAAAATAAAATACTCCTCCTGGTAAAATAACACTATTAACATATTTCTTTTTATTACTTTGAGTAAAAAATATATATACAATAGAATAAATAGTATATGTTAACCCACAATATAATAATGTTTGTGATGTCCAAAATAAATATGATTTTAAAAATGGTTGCACAAAATAAATAGCTATTTTCAATATAAAACACCCACAAAATAATAATAAATGTAAATGAAACATAAAAGAATGAAATGGCATTCTTAAAAACAAATATACAAAATTAAGGAAAAGTACACCAACAATAAATGGACTTATAGATGCACTAGTGGCATAAAAATATTTAATTGTTTCTGTTTCGATGTCTTCCATGTTGTTAAGAATGATATAAAACTCTATTTTGTTTTATTCTTTTATTAATTATTTTATATAATTTTATTATATTTAAACTATTAATTTTATTATTTCTTTTTTTTCTAATTAATTGAAAAAAAATTGAAAAACAAAACTAAAAAAAATGTGAATTTTAGGCACAATTCTTGCAAACAATTTTGCCATTTTTAATCATGTAAGACCCTTGAATTGGTGCACCACAATTGGTACAAACAAAACACTGTGGATGATAATTCTTTCCATCAACTACAACATACTGACCATCTAATGGTTTACCACATGTTTCACATTTTGGAACATGATTAGCAACATAACATAATGAACATACTGGATTTCCTTCAATTTCCATTAATTTATGTTCTCCTCCAAAATGCTCTCCACATTCATTACAAACAAAACATTCTTCATGCCATATTCTATCAAGTGCCATTACTCCACTTGAAACTTCTTTTCCACATTTACCACAATGATCTTTATCTCCTTTTTCAGTTATTGGATGACAAGCATTTTTACATGAATGCTCTTCTTTTGGTTCTTCTTTTTTGATATTTTCTTTTGACTCTTCTTTCTTGATATTTTCTTTTGGTTTTTTTTTTTCTTCTTTCTTTTGTTCTTCTTGTTTACTTTCTTCTTTCTTTTGTGTAGTTGTTGGATTTGATTCAATAATTTTTTCTCCACAATTTGGACAGAATTTACTTCCATTAATACTTGTTCCACAATTTGGACAGAATTTAGCACCACTAACTGGTTTAGGTTGTGGCTCAGTAGATTTAGTTGGAGTAGTAACTGGTTTAGATTGTGGTTGAGAAGAAGTAGTTGGTGTAACAACTAGTTTAGCTGGAGTTGATGGTGTTGATTTCTTTGATTTATTTGGACGAGCAACTAATTGAAGGAAAGGTTGATGTGCATTAACACAATCTTCAATAGCAGCAACAAGAGAGTCTTCATCACTAACAATTAATGGACCTGAAAATAATAAGAATTCTTCTTCAATTTTTTGTTCAAGTTCCATCATTAATCTTCCATATAAATTTGCATGGGATCTATCAAGGTTTAATACTTTATTTGATCCGTTCCATTCAACTTTAATTTTAATAAGAGGCATGTGTAATTAATTGAGATTTAACAATTTTTTTAGTTCATAGTTTTTTGTCTTAAATCTCCTAATTATTATTAGTTCTTTCACCTTCACATCAAAATAATCTTCTACTTTTAGACTCATTCAAAAATGGTAAACTTTCTCCTTTTAAGTTCTTTTTTTGTTTTTTCATTTTATAAATCATTTTAAATTTACTAATTTTTGTTAAAGAAAAGAGAAAAAGAATAGGAAATTAAATCTCTATGTAGGGTTAAAAATAAGAAAAATAATTTTTACATAAAAGAAGTTAGAAAACTCATGTAAAAGAAGTAAGATCTAATAAAGTAAATATATGTCACAAATACAAGAAAAGGAAGAGCATCATAAAATGACATTAAGAGAACGAGAAGAAAGTCAAGAACAAGAAAAAATAGAAATAGCACAAGCCATATATATTCGTTGGAAAACTAAGAAATTAATAAATGAACGATTATTAACACCTGAAAAAGCAAAAGCCAAAGCAACATCTAAATGGTCAAAATTAGATGAAGATAAAATGCAAAAATTTTATAAAGTTGCATCAATTGAATGTCATTTGTTAAATGAAGATGGTACTTATGGAAAAAGAAAGAAAGGAGATATTACAAAACGAAAAGAAGAATATCATCCCTATTTATTATTTTGTAAAGAAAATAGAGACAGAGTTAAAGCAGATGGTCATACAGGGAATGAAATAATGAAATATCTTAGTAATATGTGGAAGGCAATGTCTGAAGATGAAAGAAAAAAATACAAAGATTTAGCTCAACATAATAAAGATTCAGTAAAGAAATAATCAATTTCATAAATGAATATTGTTTATAATATAAGAATAATTTCTTTTATTTTATTGAACTAAAAAATCATAATGTTGTTGGTGTTTTTGATTGTCATTATTGGTGCATTTGCACAAATAAACGAGAAAACAATTCAAAAAGAATTAATTAAGAAAGTAAATGAAGGAGTTGAAATGCAAAAAATTTATTCAGACTTAGATTTATTATGTAAACAAAATAGTATCGTTAAAGTTAAAAAAATAGATATACGTAAAGCTTTAGACATTGAAGCTGAACGTGTAGCATCAAAAATCAAAGCGAAAATAGAAAAAGAAAAAAGAGAATTAAGAAAAAAGAGAATTGAAACTGAAATGAGACAATTAAGAAAAGATGCTTTACTTGTTAAAAAATTACGTTTTGAAAATAGCATTGAAAGAGATAAAGAGGCATTAAAATTGGCAAAGAAAAGTAGTCCAATAAATTCATCATTCTTTAAAGATGCAATGAAACAAACTTGGAGATTAAAACAAAAAAAATTAGGAATTAATGATAAAAAACAATAATTAATTTTTTTTTTGTTATTTCTAAAATTAAATATTTTTAAATACTTAAATAATAATTCTATTTATTTATTAAAAAAACAATCATTCTTTTTCAAATTTACTAAACTGAAATAACTATGAGTCGTAAATTAATAAAATATTTTATACAATAATTTTATTAATTAATTGTCATTTCTAATGAACAAAACAATTTAATTAAAAAAGTCTCATGAAAAGAACTAAAATTATAAGTATATGATTTACATCATCTTATTATTTGCTATTGCCTCTTTAGCAAAATCTCCTTTATCTGATGAAAACCGAGATTATTTTAAAACGAAAACTGAACATAAACGAACATTATTTTTTTCAAATGACTGGACAAAAACAACTGTTGATAATTTCCAATTTGCTGCAGTTCCATTTCCTCCAAAATCTAGTTCACAAATATACGATGAAACTAAAATAAATTATAATCAATATGAGGATGCTTTAATTCTTGAAGGATGGTGGTTTTTAGTAATGGCATGTGCTGTTGTTGTTATTTCATTTTTATGGTATTTGGCACGTCCATGTTTAGGAGGAGTTCGAGGTACACAAGGGTGTTTCTGTCCAAAGCCATTTAAAAAGGCATCTGGAGAAGGATATTCATATATTCATGTAAAATGGTGTCAAATTATTATTATTGGTTGTTTTATTATTTCTATTATTCTTATCCTTTTATTGATAATGTATAATGCATCAATTAGAGCAAAGATAAATGCAGTTAGAACTTCAAGTGATAATACCGTTGATTCAGTTGATAGAAATATTAGAATTGTTCAGAGTGCATTTAATGATATGCCTTTTGAGTCTCAAAAGGCAGATTTTGACAATAAGATTAAAATGATGTCATATATTAAAGATGGAGTAGAAAAAGGTGTTGGTAGTCTTAGTGATTATGTAAAAGAATATAATCGTTCTAGAGAAGGATTAGAATTATTTGCTATTTATATTACTTCTTTCATGTTAGGTCTTTTATTATTTGCAGCATGTACATTTCATTATCAAATGGCAAGTGGACTGTCTATCTTTGGATGGTTACTTGCTGCTGTTTTTATTATTGCAGCTGCTGTAACATATCCTATGGATATTGCTGTAGCTGATGCTTGTTTAGTTGGAGATAAGATATTAAATTCTAATAGTTATGAGACTCAAAGTGTTGTTTTATATTATTTTCCAATCAATGATCCTTCAGTTACCCAAATGATTGGATTATTTGAAGATAAGTTGTTACCAGAAACTATTTCTAAAATGAAATTGTTTTTAGAAGAACATTGTGGAAAAGAGTTATTATGTAATTCATTCCCTGCTGACTCCTTGACAGTTAGTAATTATAATGATTATAGAAATGTTCCATTTATTCATAATACAACAACATTATATTCATATTCTTCATGTACTCAGTATTGTGACTCAGCTAATAAAAAGGTTGCAAAAGAATATGGTGATTATTATTCAACTATAGATGCTATTAACAGTTGTATTAAAGGACCATTAGAGAGTTTAAGACATGGAGAACCATTTGAAAGTTATCTTTTTAATGTTATGAGTTTCATGTGTACAAAAGACCTTCATACTTATACTTTTGTTACGACTTGTCTATCATGTGCTGTTGGATTAGTTATTTGGATTATTTCATTTATTTCTATGTTAGCTGGAAAACGATTTAATAAACATAATCGGTCTCGTGCTACTGAAAAAGAAATTGCATTTAGAGGTACTGCTAATCAATATGAATTACCAAATTTCAACTTAATTGATTATTAATTTCATTAATGTTCATCTTTTTTATTTGATTATTTTTTTTTTGTCTTTTTGATTTTATGAAATATTATGAAAAAAAATAAATAAAAATGTTCAGACACCATAATCAACACAACTTATCTTTGGGTAGATAATTCTGAGTGGTGCATGGTAAAATCTCATCATTACATTATTTAATATTTTTAATTTAGGTTATTGAATAATATAAGTTAATATATAATTATTATGGTATGTGTATTATGTTAAAATAATAAAATTAATTAATATTATTTTATATAAGAAAATTAAAACTAATTTAAAGATTATGTCAAATCCTTTACTTACACACTCCTTCCTTGGTGAAATTGATCAATCAAAAATTAATGAATTTTTAAATAAAGATGTTAATATTGAAGAAGAAGAAGAGTCTGATTATGAAGAAGCATTAACTACAATTAAAAAGAGAAAAGAGGGTAAGGTTCAGAAGAAAAAGAAAGTACCAATTATTTCTAGTGTTCCACCTCAAAAAAGTCAACAATAAATATTTGTTTAATTTTAATTTGGTCATTGTTCATTTTCACTTTTTGATTCAAACTCATCTAATAGTTGATCAATATCATTTGTATTAGTAGGATCAATCAAATTTAATCCTACTTGGAATTTATCTATAGATGATCGTGAAACATCAATCAATCTTAATGCTTCATCAACATCTTGACTATTTACTTCATTACTAAATCTTAGTCGTGCTACAGATTGTGCTAAACGAATAATAGCAAGAAGACTTCTTGGAGTAATAATTAAATCGTCTAACTTATTTTTAGGTTTTGACCTCTTTTTAACATAACTATCAACTATGTAATCTGTTAATGTCTCAGGAACTATTGGATTAAAATTCTTTGCATTTCCAATAAATGCCCTTAAAAATTCAACATCATAAATTGCTTTACTTTCTCCAACTTCTCCTCTATGTGATTTACAAACAAATAATGCAAGTTCTTTATCAAAATCTTGTGTAGCATCATCAAGTAATACAAACAATAAATCAAAACGAGATACCAATGCTGCTGGTAAATTAACATTTTCTGATACAGATTTTCTAATATCATATCTTGCTTTTATAGGATTAGCGGCTGCAACAATACTCACTCTTGCATTTAAACTTGTTGTAATTCCTGCTTTAGCAATAGAAATTGATTGTTGTTCCATTACTTCATAAATAGCTGTTCTATCAGTTTCATCCATTTTATCAAATTCATCAATACAACAAATACCCATATCTGCTAAAACTAATGCCCCTCCTTCTAATACCCATTCTTTAGTTAATTGATCTCTTATAACTGCAGCAGTTAAACCAGCTCCTGATGACCCTTTTCCAGTAGTATAAACACTTCTTGGAGCAACACCAGCAACAGCTCGTAATAATTGAGACTTAGCAATACCAGGTTCACCAACTAATAATGTATTAATATCACCTCTAATACTAACACCATCTTTCATTCTTCTAGTTGGTGCACCAACTACAGTAAGTAATAAAGCTTTTTTTAAATCTTCTAAACCATAAATTTCAGGAGCTATAGAAAGTGCTAAGTTATTGTAAATTTCTTCAAATGGAAAATCTTTTACTTCATCACTAATTCGAGTTTTAATTTCAGAAGAAAGTGTGTATGTTGTGTAATTCTTTTTTTGTTTTTCAATAGACATTGCTTTCATAAAAGTATTACTAATAAATCCAATATGCATATCTTTTCTTGAAAAAAATTCATCTGGAAGATAAATACCTTCTATTGTAACAACATCTCCTGGTGCACATAATTGAACTAATGGTCCTTCTACTTTAACAATCAAATTACGTGGAGTTGCTCCCATAGGAACTTCTTCAACTAATTCTTGAATTCTAATTTCTTGAATTTTAACAAATTTTGATGCACGAGGTTGCATTAATAATGTACCTGTTTTATTTCCTTTTTGACAAGTCTTTGAAGGACATTTATATTGAGGTAAAAATCTATTACCAATGATTGTTTGATATAATTCATTACCACATTGTTCACAAGAATAAGTAATAACTCGTGCTAATGGCCTAACGTCAGTTGCACGAGTAACAATACCTTTAACTCGAACTAATTTACCTATTTTTTCAGCTCTTAATTCTCTTATTGGAGTAATTTCTTGATTTTTTCTTGGTCTAATAAATGTTTCAAATTTTGCTTTTAATTCTAATGGAAAACTTAATTTCTTTGTTTCCCTTTGAATAGTTAAAACATCAACTGAATCTAATGAAGAAGGATCAAGTCCAACACGAGATGGAAGTAAAGTATAAATAACTTCTTTAAAAATATTTAAATAACGAGCTGCATTACTTTCTATTCTATCAAGAATCTTTTTATCTTTAATTTGATTGTCATTTAAAGATAAATAATCCTTTACATCATCAAGAAAAATTGTAAAATTACCATCTCTTTGAATATTTATTTGTTCTAATCTACTTTTATATGTTGATCCATCTGATAATACATATGTTGTAAGAAAATGTTCGATTGTTATTTTGTCTTTATTAAGAACACTTTGTTGTCTGTTGATAGTATCTTGAAGTGTTAATTGATTTCCCTCTTTTTTTTTACGTTGAGCAATCATTAATTTCCTCTTTCTTATTTTTAAGATTTTTTGTTTTTACTCAATTCTTTTATTTTTTATTTTTGATATATAAAACAAATAAATAGTAAAGTCAAAAAGAAGTTAAATTAAAATGAGTTATAATGAAATGTTTACAAATCCATGGTCTTTATCTTCAGTAAATGATAATTTTTCATCTTGACAATATTTAACTACAGCTTCTTTAATTTTAGAGAATCCAACAGTATTATGATGTCCCATTCCACATTGAACTTTAACAATTGACTTTCCTGCTGCCTTTCTTTTATTAATTTGGTCTTTAACCATATCAAGAGCTCCATCTATTTGAAGACCATGTAAGTCAATAGCATCTTCATCAACCATATAAATATTAACTTCTTCAAAAATAGCAATGGTTGCTTTCTTTTTCATTTCTTCTGCTTCTTTTCTAGTAGCTTCATATTTTTCAAATAATTCATTCTTTTCTGGTGATTTAGCATCTTTAGCTTTGATGTATTTCTCTCTTAATTGAGTAGCTTCATTAAATTTTTGATCAACTGGATCAAAGTGCTTTGATTTAATTCTATCAATCAAAATACTTTTATCACCAGAAACAACTTCTTTCTTACCATTTGGTCTATCTTCTATAACTGGTTCATCTCCTTTTGGTTTTGGTACATGAACTACATTATCATCAGATTTTGTTTTAATTTCTTTTTGAGTTTTTTCTGTTTTAGGAGAAGTAATTTCATCAGTTTTAAGATGTTTTTGTTTTTCTTTAATTATAGCATTTGCCTGTTCAATCATAACTAATACTTTTTTATAAATAATTGAATCTTCAATAGGCCATGTTAATTCCTTCTTATAAATAAGATATCCAAGATAAGCTAAGATACTAATAATAATAATGAAAAGTAATCCCATAAATTAAAAATAATCAAATACTTCTTTTTTAAGTTCCTTTTATAGTTCTTTGGTGTTCTATTTTAAGTATTACTTCTAAATATATCATTTTATTTATCTTTATTGGTTCATTCAAATTTTTTTAGTTCTATTAGAATCTTAATTTTCATTGTTTCTAAATATAGTTTTTATTAAAAAATAAAAAAAAAAGAAACAAACAAAGAAGAATGGAATTAGATAAAACCCTCATTGATAATTATGAAACTCAACCATTAACATCAAAAACAAACAAAATAGATAAAGAAAGAGTCAAAAGTAGTAATGAAATAGAAATATTATTTGAAAAAGAAGAAAAGAAAAATGAATTAAAAGAAGAATTAAAATGTAGTATATCACCACCGATATTAATTGATGAAAGTCAATTAAATTCAAAAAAGAAACAAGTATTTGAATTTTATAGAAAAAAAAAGAGAACTATATTTGAATTAGAATATGAAGATTGTTTTTTTCCAAGTGATAATGAAGTATTTGAAGAAGATGATATTCGATTACAACGTGAAATTAAAAAAGCAAATGAAATGAATTTTGAAGAATTTAATTCACAAGTAATAATAAACAAAGGGTTTGATAGGAAACATCGACATATTATAATATTCAATCAAAGTGTATTAATTGATAATACTCCAAACTTTCCACAAAAATTTTACTTCTTTGTTTTAAAGTCATTACAATTTATTTATCAAAAAGAATTTGTTATTATTTATATTAATAAAATGAATCAAATTCCTTATGGTATTTTTGAAATGTTATATTTAAAACTTCCAAATCAAATAAAAAGTAATATTTATAAAATTTATTCATTTATCTCTCCTTCAATTTCTTTAAAACAAATTAATTTTATAAAGTCTGATGATTTAAATAAATTTGTAGTAGTAAAAGATTTATTTGAATTTTTTAAAGACATTCCAATGGGAACAATTTCTATTCCTCATGAATTTGTGGAATCATTAGCTACTTATCATCCTATTTTTGGTATTCCTTTGTCAGAAGCCGTTCATCATCCATTTAGAGGTTCAACAACTGCTCCATTAATTATTGAATGTGCTATTATGTATTTTTCATCTAAAGTTGAAGTTATTTCAATAGAAGGAATTTTTAGAATGGCTGGTTCTAAACAAAGAATAGAACAATTAATTAAAGAATTTAATTGTGGAATTCGTAGTGAATTTGAAGAAGATGAAGATCCTCATGTTGTTTGTTCATTATTAAAACATTATTTACGTTCATTGCCAACACCTTTATTAACTTATCAAATTGGAGATGAAATTGCGGAATTATTTAAAAATGACACATTGATAACTGAAGATAAAATAAATTCAATCATTAAAAAATTACCAGAAGAAAATAAATCATTATTATATCATCTTGTTGTGTTAGGAAAGATAATTTGTAATCATGTTAGTGAAAACAAAATGTCAACATCAAATATGGGAATTATGTTCGGTCCTTGTATTTATTGGAGTGAAATTACTAACATTGAAGCTATTTCTAAAGCAAAGAATATTAGTTTATTCTTTACTTATTTATTGGATCATGCAGATAAAATACTTGCAACTGAATGAATTTTATCAATTAATTATCATTAAAAATATCTTTAAGTCAGTTTAAAATGCATTTTCATCAAATGAAAAAATATTGGAAGAACTTGAAGTTGTTCTATGAAGTCCTCGTTTTGGTTTTGTATCAAGTTGTGCAAAAATATCAACTTTTTCTGGTGGTTGTACAACAACAGGAATTTCTGGAGAATATAAATTTGGTATATTTCTTTTTGATTGAGAAGGTGGTGTTACTGGACATGTTCCAGGTTGAGGCTGATATAATTGTCGAGGATACCAATTATTTGGAGTAACACTTCCATTATAATAACCACAAGATTGATTAGGACTAAAACTTAATGGATTTTCATAATTATTATATGGAACAGAAAGATTGTATAATGACATATAATCCTTTTTATCTTGATTTATTGAATTTTGTAATATTGATGAGTCAAAAACAGGAGATGGAGATGGTTGAATAGGAGTTTTAGGTTGGTCATATAATGAACAAATATTTCTAACAATATTTGATTTATCTATTTCTTTTTGATCATCAAAACTAATTAAAGGCTTTTCTTTTTGTGTTTTTTCAGTAATACCCATTATTCTAGTTTTTGATGTAGAAGATCCAAAAGAACTTCTTCTAATAAACATTGTTTTATTATCATCATTATTAGTATCACTTGGTTGTTTGGAAACTTGTTTTTCAGTTATTGTAATTTGTTCTTTTAGATGTTGTTTAGGTACAATAGAATTTGTTTTAACAGCATTGAAAAGATCTTGAGAATTCCACCTTTTATTTTGGTCAATTTCAAGAGTATTTTCTAACCAATTTTTTTCAGTGTCTTCAATTGGTTTGGGTAAATCATAGCTTCCTCTTATAATTTTCATTGGACTACCATCAAAAGGAGTAACAAAAAATTCTAATTTGTACAATAAACATCCTGCTGCCCAAACATCAGCTTTATCTCCAATTGTATTATAATTATACACTTTTACCATTTCAGGAGATCGATATTCAGGAGTTGTGTGTTTTTCTATATCTTCTTCAACTTCGCTAGCATCACCTTGTTTACGAGTAAGATAAGTAGATGTAGGAATAGCACTACCAAAATCAGTGAGTTTATATTCTCCATTAAAAATTAATACATTTTCAATTTTGATGTCACGATGACAATAACCTTTACTATGTAAATAAGCTAATGAACCACTTACACATAACATTACATCTCTTATTTTATTTGTTCCAATTGTTGATGGATAACAATGTTCCATTTCATTAACAAGAGTTCCACTACAAAACTCCATTGCAATAGCAATTTGATGTTGTTGCTGAAGAATAATAGAACTAAACATAAGATTAAGAATATTATAAGTTATTTAACAAAACAAACTCAAGTAATTTTATTACAAAACGACTTTCACTTGCAATCTTATGTATTTTAATCTCATTTTCTATTCTTTGTAAAGTATCTTTTGAACTAAATCCCATTACTTTAACTGCTACTTTTCTTTCAAAATGATCTTTTCCAACATATACCTGACTGAAACCACCTTCACCAATTTTTTTTTCTATTTGGATAGTACCTGTGCTGAAAGGTATTGAATTTCCCATTTAAAATTCAAAGTCCTTTTTTTCTTTTTTTTTTTTTGTTGTGAGTTGCATTTGACGTTACTCTTTTTTACTTGTAAATGTTCTTAGAAAAACACTTTTTACCTCATAAAAATGTTATGAAGTTAAAGTCAATGACGTGGGAAACAACATAAAAACCTCAATCATAAAAAAACTGTTTAATTTCATTTTATTATGAGCCTTTTGAACACTTTCATGAATAGTAATATACGGGCTTTAACTAAAAAATCGAAATCTTTAACTAAACCAAAAAAAGTAGAGAAGAATCCAACAATCTCTTCAAGACCTACTTCTGAGTCAAGTTCTATTGTTTCTGATAGCATTGTTTTTAGTGAAAAATGGAAACAAACACCATATACTTTAAATGGAACAATTGTTTATATTGTTATGGTCAATGAACTTGGTCAATTTATTCGACCTTTTGAAGCATCTGATTTTGGTCATTTACGACAAAGAAAGTCGAGTTTTAAGAAATGGATGATTTCATCTCCTGAAAATAGTCGCAATTTATATGCTGTTGTAGTTAATTCCGATTTCAAAATTCTTGATGGTGTTCGGGCTCAGTGATTGATTTTGTTTTGTATACTTTTTCTTTTTTTATTATTTTTCGTTATGTGACAAGACAATCTAAAATGATGAAACTAATAATATCACAAAAATAACAAGATTGTTAATCGTCACTTCCTCCTAAATACTCTTCCCAGCGTGCTATTCTTTCTCGTTTCTGTTCTTCGGTTTCTTCTACTTTGTAATTGGTATATCCATCATAATAATCACAACTTAATTGATGTTTATCAAACCATCTACCATTCATTAAGGCAACACATTGTTCAGCAGCACTATGGTCTTTAAATTTAATAATAACTATTCCCTCTGGATTTGTATTAAACACAGTCACTTTTTCAACACTTCCACATTTAGCCTTCACTTCTTCTTCAACATCTTCTTTCAACTCATTGAAGAATTGTTCATCTTTTGGCTATTACTATTAATTTGTCTTTCTATAACAATATTTTTGTTAAAACAAACCTTCTTTAAGTCAAACATATTTTTGATAACTACATGAACTAATTTGTTATCATCCCATTCATCTTCTCTTGTTTGGTCATATTTTTTTTCGTTAGGATTTGAATCTTCAGGTTGTGAAAAAATACCTTCAATCTGAATGAAACATTTTGGTTCTATCTGAGAATTATCATAATATTCAATAGCTTTTTGAACTGACTCCTCATGTAAAAAATAAAGAACACCTTCTTTTGTTTTATTACTTTCATTCTCATTAGAGAAATATGCATCATATTGAGTTGGTGTTTTCTTTTTTGCAATTCCACAATGACGAAAATAATCAACAAATTGTTCAATAGTGTACTTTATTGGAATATTACTAACACGAATACCATTCATCACTTCTTTTTGTACAGTCTTTGGTAATAATTTATTGTGACTCCGTTTCTTTGAACGTTTAGGTTGTTTGTTGTTGTTATCCATAGACTTTCAAAAATAAAAGAAATAAAGAATAAGGTACATTATGATTACGTGGAATTGACTCATGCCACATAGGAACTTAATCCTCATAAAGAACTATTTAAACTAAACTAAGTTAATTACTCTTTAAAATGGAATCATTTGGTGTAACAAACTCACAAATTCAAGCATTAAAAGTTTTTATTAATCTTCTTCAACAACACCCAGAGTTTCTTAATGACGATAGACTTGATTTCTTAAGAAATTATATTATTTCTCTTGGAGGTAAGATTCCTGAACCAAAAAAAGAAGAGCCAAAATCTGAAGAAAAGCCAATGGAAGAAGAAAAGAAAGAAGAAGAAACAGCTAAAGAAAAACCTATGGAAGAAGATATTAAAATTGATGATCCTGATGTTATTCCTGGGGATACAATTGAACCAGAAACTATTAATATGGATATTGAAGTTACTGAAGAAATGGAGGTTCAAGCTTCTACTAAACGAAGTGAAGCTATGGAAGCATTTAATAATGGAGAAGTTGATAAAGCAATTAATACAATTACTGAAGCAATTAAGTTAAACCCAAGAGTTGCTAACTTTTTTGCTTGTCGTGCTCAATATTACAATAAAGCTAAAAAGCCAAATGCAGCAATTAGAGATTGTACTACAGCTATTAAATTGAATCCAGATAATGCCAAAGCATATAAGATGAGAGGTATTGCTTATAGAATGATTGGACAATACCAAAAATCAGTTGTTGATTTAAGACTTGGTAATAAACTTGATTATGATGATAATACTTATGAATTACAAAAAGTTGTTGAAAAGTTCGTTGCTATTGAAAAACAAAATGAAAAAAGACATAACAAACAACAAGAAGAAAAACCAAAACAAGAAGAACAACACCAATGCCATTGTGGAGGTGAAAAGAAACCCGGATGTGATGGTCATGGTGGATGTCATAGACAGGGAGGTTGTTGTGGCGGACAAGGATGTTATGGAGGAATGCCTAATATGGGAAGTATGCCAAATATGGGTGGAATGAATGGATTATTTGCTGAACTTGCAAAAGATCCTGAATTAATGGCTGCTATGCAAGATCCAGATGTTATGACTAAATTATCATCTGCTATGAGTAATCCAGCACAAATTGCTACATTAATGAGTGATCCAAAAGTTGGACCAATTTTGAATAAGTTAATGAGTAAATTTGGTCAAAATGCTGCTCAATAATTGAATAAAAATTCATTAAATAATTTTTGAATTTTTCATTTTATTTTAATAGAAGAAGAATATCATTTAATATAAAATTATAAGGAATATAAATACTTGATTAAAATTCAATTGGCATGGCAAGTTGTTTTTGATGGTCAAAGAATTTGCATTTATTTGTAATAGCAAAGTCATTTCTCAAATCATCGACAAATGTTTTTACATTGTTTTCATCATTATGTTTTAACCAAATAGTAATTTTTGCTTGGCTTCTCATGGAGAATGAAACACCATTAACATCTTCATGTTGATTAAATATTTCTCCAATACAATAACATAACTAAATAAATCAGTACTTATTACAATGTTAAATTAATTGATATTAATGATAATAAATATAACAAACTAATTTACACCAAATTTGTTCTACATGTTCTGTTTGTTCTTGAGTTTTAAGATCAAAAGAAAATACAACTCTGCCCCCATTTTTATTTTCATCATCTCCTTGAGTTGGTCTTATTTTGTCTCTAAAGAAATGAGAATCACTTCCTTTTAAAACAGAAGTAATATTTGGAAAATCTTCATAAAATCCCCAGAAATTTTCTATTGTACAAATCGCTTGTATTTGTTCTCCAAATGATGTAATGCTAGTAGAACGATCAGAGTCTTTACCTGATTCAAACCAAAAGATCCAAGGTGAAGAAAGATGATGTAAATCAGACATAGGGTTAATCTGTTTCTTTTTTTGATTTTTTCTTTAATTTTTTTCATATATAAACAATTTTTTTTTTCTTTTTTTTTTGATTCATTTTATCTGTATAGATTTATTCTTCTTCTTTATTCATTTACTTTCAATACTATTTCTTTCTTTTTATTTAACTAATACATTTTTGTATTCTTGAAACTTGATACTATTCTTAAAACAAAAAAAAATTTAAATAGTTTTCTTTATCTTTTATCCTTGGTTATGTTGTTGTTCTTGTTTTGTAACTTTTTGTTTAAATTATGAAGGTATTGTTATATATAAATTATTTATTTTTTTTTTGAACAAGAATATTAGAATAGTTTCATTATAAAAGAATTGTTTATAACTGAAATAAGATGAAGTAATGAGAGAGACTTCAAAGCTAATTTATGGAAATAATACACATTATGGTGAAAATACTAAATAAGAAATAGAATTGTTATTTGTTATATCTCTATTATTTTTAAATAAACAATTGATTTAAATATTAATTTATTATTCATTTTTGTTAATAAAATTCGAGTTATTATAATTATGGTAAGAGAAAATATGTCATATGTTCAATTAAATATAATACCATGTTAAAAAAACTAGTTGATTTGTCCAATAAACGGAATTTTCAATAATCTTTTTTACTATTGAATGAGTTATTTTTATATATTGTATCTAATTTAATTAAAAACGAAAAAAAAAATTAAAATAAGTTATAAACTTTATAAATGGTTTTTAGTATAATTAAGATTCTATGGAATATGTCACAACTTGTATCAGTCAATTCCCAGATGAATATTTTGATAATGACATTAAATATCTAACTCAAAAAATTGAAGAGTCAATTGAAAAGACATTTTTTAATGGATCTCAATTTAATGTTTGTAAAGGAATAATTCACCAAAATGATTATTTAGTTTTATATATTCAAAAACCAGAAAATGGGAAAGCTGTTAAATACTTTATAAAGAATCATTCATTACAAATATTTCAATACCAATATGAGAAAGGATGGGTTTTAAATGTAGATTCTCAAATAAAAAAAATCTTCAGAAGTGATGCACCTTATGGGTTTATTTCAAAATTTATTGAAATCAAAAAATAAATAGCAAAAAGAATAGAGAAGAAAGTAGTTTGTTGGAGAGTAATAATTAGGATAAATTATAACTTATGTTATAGTTTTTATAATACTTTGGTTTTTATCTTAATGATTAACTGAGTTTAATTTTATAATAATAATAAAATGTTAATAATCAGTAACACTTAAAACACGGAAATATTAAAAACAAAATTACAATAGTTATCTTCTTATAATAAAGTACAAAATAATTAATATTATTAAATCAATTTAAAACATATTTTTATTATATATTATTAAATCTGTTTAGCTAAATTATTTTTCAAATTTAATTACAAAAATCATTCAATTTTTTAATGAAAGATTTAACTCAATTTAACAATTTCATAACAATACTAATACTCTTATTATAAACTATCAAAAATAATAATCAATAACTTCATTTTAATCTTCTATACTATAAAATACAAATTGTCGAAATTAAAAATTAAAATATCAATAATACCAGTCAGTTTAAACGTCTCCAATAAAAAAAGCACCACCTTCATCATTAGTATCTTCTTCACTAGATTCATCATTTCTTTGTTCTAAATGTTGACTTAATAATGATGGATCATTTTCTTCATCTTTAACTTCAATTTTAATATCAACTTCTCCTTTTGCTAATTTTTCTGTTTGTTCAATCATCTTTCCAAGAACATCCCAATTAATTCTTGATGACCGTTTTTTGAGTTGTTCAGACATTGCTTCTCCAAATGTGCTATGACTTTTCTTTGTTTTCTTTTCTCTTTTCTTCCTAATAGGAATTTCTTCTCCTTCTTCAAGTCTTTTCTTCTCTTTTTCTAAAAATTCAGCATTTAATTCTTCCCAAATTTGTTTTCTCTTTTCAGCTTCTTTATCATCTAAAAAATATCCATCAAGTTCATTGTCAAATTCACTACAATCTCCAACTACACATTCTCCTTCATCAATTCCTTCACTCTCAAAATCTTCTTCTTTCATTTTATTTATATCAACTAACTTTTCTACATCAAAATGTTCTCCTTCTAATCCAACATCTTTTGCACTTTTTCCTTCTAATGTTCCAAGATTTAAAGGTTTTGAATCAATATCTTTACATCCCATAATTTTACTTACTTCACCTCCTATTAATGTTTCAATTTCTTCAGTTAATTTTTTATCTTCAGCTGCTTCATATTCATCTCCATTTCCTTTTCTTTTTTTTAATGGAACATTAGCACCAACTGTTTCTCTTGCTTTATCTTTTAATCTATTTAAAGTATAACTTGGTGGATTACAATGAGGAGTTGATTGGTCATCTTCATTTAGTTGTTCTAATGTCAAATCTGCAGATGGTGTTCTTAAAAACTCTTTTAATCTCACACGAACAGTAGTAGTAGAAAGTCTAACTACATGAACAATTTCTTCTAATGTTCTTGGTTCTCCATGTAATCTTCCTGCAAGATATAAAGCAACACCACAAATACCAGAAGGTCTTCTTCCATAATGCATCCAATCTCTGTTCATTCGTTGACATATTCTCATTGCTGTTCTAACTACATCACCAGTTTTTTCAAATGAGAGGTCTTCCCCAAACCTTTGAAGATAAAGACAAGGATCAACAAATGGTAAATCAAATTTTAATTCTTCACAAAATCTAATAAATGTTCTTCCAAGTCTTCTAACAGAAACATGTAAAACATCCGCAAAATCTATTAATAAATGATCACTTCGTTCTCTTCTACAAATAATATATAAACAAGCTCCTGCACTATATGAAAATTTTCTTCCTTTAGTAATTCCAGTTTGCATTGCAACACGATATAATCTTTGTCCACTTTCTATATCAATACTTTTCATTTTAAGCATTTCACCTACTTTTTTAATTGCTCTCATTTGTCGTTCAATGTCATATCGTTTTTTCTCAGTTTCTCCAAACTGTGTTCCTGCTAAAATCTTTTTTCCTCCACTTTCATCAAACTGTAATTCTGCAATTAATGCTCGACTATTATCTATAACTAATCCACAATTTTCACATATTAAGCTTCCTTGTTCATTTCTAAATTCAGTTCCTCCACAATAACTACATTTATTTGGTTTATTTCCATCAACTTCAATTTCCATTGAGACATTTTCATTATCTGAACTACTCATATTTCTATTTACAACTATTTTTTTTAGTTTTTTATTATTCTTTTTTTATTTTTTTTTAATTACTTTTTTTTTATTACTTCATTATTTACTCTTCTCTTTCTCTTTTTATTTTATTTTTCATTAATTTTTTTTTTGATTGTTCTTGTCTCTGTCTTTAGATTATCTATTTCATTATTAAAATATTACTGAATTTCTAAAATGTGAATGAGTTAATCAAAAAAAAAAATAGAATTGAATTTGAATTGAATTTTAAAGTCAAAAAAGAAATTAAAAATAGTTTCATCTTAGATTTTTCAAAATAAAGTAAAGAATGAATTGTACTACTGACCTTCCTTCATTTGATTCTTTTAACCATTTCTCTTGTAACCAAAATCCAATTTCTCCAGAAGAAATTTTAAAACAAATGATTTCAGTTTCTTCATCAAATCCATCTCTTTTTTTATCAAAACCATTATGGTCAGTTGCAAGATATTCTCTTCCATGTTGATACTTATTTCTTCTTAATTTCTTTGTTTTTTGTTTGTTTTATTTTTGTTTTATTTTTTTTTAATTTTTCTTTTTTTTATTTCAACTAAATAATTTAATCAATTGTTTAATGGAAGTTGAACGTCTTCATAAGTTAGAAAGATTAGAATATTTAGTAGTTTTTCAATACTGTTCTTCTAAAGAACTTTCTAAGTTTATTTTTATTAATAAATATTGTAAAGATTCAATAGAGAGAATCACAAAATATACAACAAATTCAGTTAATTTATTATATTTAATGGATAAATATCCTTTACTTAGAAAAATTAATTGTAGACTTAGTTGTTTACCTACAAAAACTGCATTACCTGAATATATTGATTTGTCGGTAAGTGCTGATTCTCCTTATCACAAAAATATAATTGTTATTCATTCAAATAACATTATTGATTTTCAAGTAAAAGATACTGACACATATTTACCTTTACCATTTATGCCAAAATTACAAATATTAACTATTAGATTCACCCAAAAAGTAATTCAATCCCTTTCTCAAATTTTACAACAAATCCCACAATTAAAAAAAATTGTTATTACTTCAGTTAGTACTGAATATTTCTCAGAAATTAATGTTCTTCGTTCCGTTTCTCAATTACAAGAAATTTATATCGAATTTTTAGAAATGAAAAAAGATAGTTTAAAACCTTTTATTACTACACTATCTAGTTTTGGTCCTCAGATTAAAATTGTTATTACTATTCATATGAATATGTTTGAAGCATTAAGTTATGAACATATAGACAGTGTCTTAGATTCTCCTAAAAACTTTACAATTTACTTTTACAATGTTGACCTTCGAGATAATTCAAAAAGGGATATTTGGGAATATATCATGAGTAAAGTTTATGCTGAACCTTTTCGTTTTTTTCTTTCTTTTACTCCAACTAAATTTCCTTGTTTTAATCAAAATATGATGGACTTTTTTATTACAGCTTATCTTCCTGATTTTCCTACAATGGTTATTCAGAAAAGAATTGAAGATAATATTAACTCTTTAAAATTATATAATAGTGTTGAATTTACTCGATTACCTAAAACTTTAGATATTTGCTCATCATTAAAACGTGTCTTTTTGCATCCAATCTATGGAGATAAGACAAAACGAGATTATATAGACCTTAATTTGGTTAATTGCCCTTCATTAGAAAGTCTTGAAACCGAAGGACTTGACATTTTTCAATTTCATTTAGGTTCTCATCTTAAATACCTCTCAATTATGAGAGGAAAAGTTCCTCAACTCATTGACTTAAAAGAGAACACTAATATTGAAACTCTTACATTAGTTGAGTTAGAAATTAATACCTTATTATTACCAAAAACTTTAAAAACTTTAAAAGTAGTATCATGTCAAATCCATTCTTTTAATTTAGAAGAACTTGATGGTTTAAAATCTTTGCATTGGAAGTATTTAGACTTCATTTTTATATGTCCAAAAAATATTGAAAGTATTAAATTAAGTAAAGTTAAATTTGTTAGAGAAACAAATTTTGCAATGTACACTCAATTAAAAAATCTAACGTTTCAAAAAATTTCAAGTATAGAATATTTTAATCTACCAACATCAGTAGAATGTATTTCACTTGACTCACTTATTATTCTTAAATCATTACCAAGTCTTAAAGAAATGAAATTATTAACTTGTTTGGAAATTGAACAATGTCCTCAACTAAGTTCTTTGGCTATCCCATCGAATTTATTAAAACTTAAATTAAAAAATACACAAATTGATCAATTAATAGCTTTTTGTGGAAATGAGTGTGGTCCTCAGTTATCAACAATTGAATGTAATAATATGGACTTTCTTCCACAATTTCAGTTCTTCACTCAACTTAAAGAAATTGTACTTGAAGAGTGTCAAATTAATGACCAAATACTATTTCCTAGGTCAATATTAAGTTTCTCTGGAATAAATTGTATTTTACAATCACTTGATTTTAGTAACTGTTTGCAATTAAAACAATTATCTAATTTTAATGTCTATTGTAAGTCAATTCAAATTTCTCCTTCAGTTGAAGCATTAAAACTTACATATTTATCTAGTCTTATTGCTGAAATAAATGAAACAAGTCATTTAACTAATATAACTCGTTTAGAACTGTCTTATGTTAATCTATCAAAAATAGACTTTAGTCCATTAACTCGATTAGAATCAATAGATTTTAGAGGTGTTTCTTATTCAACATTAAAATTACCTCAATCTCTCAAATCTGCTCAATTTAAATTTATGACATCAACAGATTGTGCTCTTGAATTACAAGAATTAACTCAACTCCAATCTATAGAAATCATTTCATTCTCTCCTTATGAATATTCTTTCCCTATTTCTCTTAAAAGTCTTGTTATTAAACATTCACCTAAATTTATTGTAAATCTAAATAAATTTACAGTTTTAACTAAGTTAACTCAATTAATAATAGTTGATATTCCAATAACTCAACCATTTCTTATTGATGACTTTAGTTTTGTTGAGATGTTTAGTTTTAGACCCAATGAATAAATTATTAATTCACGATTGATTGATATTTATTTAATAAATAAGTTTTTAAAGAAAAAGAAGTCAATTATCTTTAATAGAAATTATTGGAAGATAGTCAATATCATCAAATGAAAATACTGCTTTTGTTGTTGAAGTAGGATGAATTTTCATTAATTTCATTGCAGTTAACATATTAGACATTGATATTTTATATAACATTCCAACCATTTCATTAGGAAGATAATTATTTTTATTATTCAATTTAATTTCTTCAATAATTTCTTTACATTTTTTCAATTCATTAATAGAGTCGATAATAATTAATCCTGGTTGAATGTTATTAGTACGTTGTTCTTCATATTTTTCAAATGGAATATATTGTGGTGTATGACATTTTTCAAATGCAGAAAATCTAAGTTCATAACGATATTTATTATTACCAAGTAAAAATTCTGGTGATTTAATAATATTCATTTTATTTAATGCTAAAAGGAGTTTAGTAATTCCACTTATTAATGTCTTGTATAACAATATAGTTAATTGTTCCATATTTGGTGTTAATTTTGATGGTTTAATATTCTTTGATTTTTTTGATATTGAATACATTCTTCTATCCATATCTAATTGTATTCTAAATTCATTTAAATGTTCATATGACATACTAAATAAAATAGAG
>NW_001914938.1:0-7195 GCF_000208925.1 Entamoeba histolytica HM-1:IMSS | reverse complement strand
TCTCCTTTAATTCTCCTTGTTTTATTTCTTCATTATAATACTTTTTAAATTCTACAGTAATATCTTTCCATTTCTTTTCATCATTAAATGATCTTGCAAATGGTTCTGTTTTATTGTAGACTTCTTTTATAATTTGGTTTTGAACCATAACATCATTGTCTTGGGGATTTGTCTCTGACATTACCTTTAACTTCCCCAACAATCTTAAAACTTTTTAGTTTTTCTTTTTCTTTTTTTTTATTTTCTTTTATTGTTATTTATAACGAATGAAAAACTTAAAATTTTGTCATTGTATTATTTTGAAATTACAAACTCAACAACATCCTCCGTTGCTTTCATTCTCAGCTTTCTTACTTCCAAGTGAAACAGTCTCAATATGTTCTTCAACTGGTGGCTCTAATGTACTTAATTTTTCTGTGATTGCATTGAATAATTCAGTAATATTAATATTAGTTTTAGCACTTGTCTCAAAGCACATACACTGATAGTTTTGTCCCTTTGCCAATGCCTCTTTTTGTGTAACTTCTCGATGTCCTAAGTCTAATTTATTTCCAACCAAAAATAAGAAAATTTCTCCTTTTTCTTTTGAACGTACATCTTCAATCCATTTATCTACACTCTCAAAACTTTGTCTATCTACATTAAGTCAATCTTTTTATTCATTTGGAAAAGTAACTTATTCGTCAAAATTCTTCCCTTTCTATTTAAATAGGTTTCTTTATGAACATAATACACAAACAATATATAATAAAAATACCAAACCATTAATATCATAAACTATCACTGCTGCTGATGAATCTCTAATATAACTTGGAATTAATGATCGATATCGTTCTTGTCCTGCAGTATCCCAAATTTGTAGTTGAATGGATTTATTTTGAAATGTCATAGTTTTAGTAGAAAAGTCAGTACCAATTGTTGCCTATGAGATAAGCACAAAAGTTAATAAGAATATGTAGAAAAAAAAAATAACTACAAACTTCATATCCAGTATTGAAATCACCAGTCATAAACCTTCCAATAATACATGTCTTTCCAACAGAAGAATCTCCAAGAAATACTATTTTTTGTTTCATCAAAGTGTTCATTTCTTAATGATTATGAGTTTTGTAAAGATTTTAGATGAATTTCATTTTTTAGAAACTATAATTCTAATAATTTTATTATCAAATCTATCACATCTTATTATCTTTCAAAACATACATAATGATGAATTTTTTTCTTCTCTTGTTTCTCTTTCATTCTATCCTATTGTCCTCTTAGTCTCATTAATCAATTTCAACCACAAAAACAAAAGCTCTAAATAATAAAAGAAAGATGGAATGAAGGAAAAGGATGTATTGAAAAACTACTAAATTGACGTTTCAATTAAACAATGTAATAAAAAAACAACGCTATTTATTAACTTTTTAAAAAGAATGTCCAATAATGATTGTATAACACCAATATACCAATAACTAATATAAGCTTTAGTAAATTTTTGATTACCTATTGATTAAATTAACTACGTAATACTATAATGAAACAAAATGATTAAATATAACAAATGAGGTATGAGTGTAGTATTATCATTTCTGCAAATCCTATATTTTTCTCTTATTATAAAACAAATTATACATTAAAAAATTTGGTTTTGAATTAAAACCAAAAATAGGTAAAGTCTAAATGCTTTATATGTTATTCGATTTTATTAAAACAATCAATTTAACATGGTTAGATAATAATTTATCACTAACTATTACATTTAATAATTTTATTGGTTCATAATTAATAAAATAACCTATGTATTTATATAATTAATAAGTTATTTAAAATAATAAGCAATTAATTAAGTATTAATAGAAATAGTTTCTATTCTTCCTGGCTCAGGGGGAGACTAATCAAATCTCTGAGTTCTTCTTCTAGAATTTCTACGGAGTATGTTTGGTTGTGATTGAAGCAATATTCCATGACATCAACCACGTTCTTTATTACAATGTTTTTAATTTCTTTCTTGATGTCAATGTCAATTTTTAATTCTTTAATTAATTTGATACTTTCTTTATTTATTATTCCATTGATTGAAATTACTACTGGAATTATTTTGACATCTTTTAATTTTTCTATTTTCATTAGCCTATTCTTTAATTCCTTATACTTATTTCTTTTCTTCCAATAGGCTCAATTAATATTGTGATCAGCCACAATAATCATATCAAATAATAGACAAGTTTTATTCTTTTTATCTAACACATATATGTCTGGTATTTTGTGATATTGTCATTCACTTTTAGGCATTATTTGTTTGTTCAATATCATTGTTATGTCTTTATATTGGAACATTGTTTCATATGGAGGTTTTTTATATTGATTATTTCCAGTGTATTTTCTTATTAATCAATATGATAATGCCAATATTGTCATGGTTTTCCATTTGTGATTTTTATGATAAATACAAGATAGCAGAATGTGTTCTACTGTTGTAATCTCGTCTTTACAAAGTGTTTAGTATTTTAATCTTTCATTTTTCATTATTTTTGATTTTCTATACCCACAAAATATTGCTCCATCTTGCATTTTAGTTAAATGTAGAAATGCATTTTTTTAATATTGATTGACTTCCATGCTTTCACTGTAGTAGTTTTATCTACTCATTTTGACTCAAACCATCTTCTAAAATGTCATTTGTTTGATGACACTTCCATTTTTTGATGTATTTGTCTTTAATTTCATATTTCTACAACTACTTCTTTTTCTTTTCTATCCCTTCATTTATTATTTCTTCTATTTTTGTTTCATTTATTTTATGAATTAATGTTTTTTAATTCTATTCAATATTCCTTTCTTATTGTACCATCTATCTAATATGTTATTTCCTATTTCACTTTCTCTGGTACAGTAGTACATCACTGTTCTAATTAATTCAATAACATATTCGTCCATTATATTTATTAATCCTTCACCCATTTCTTATATAATGGCATATAACCTAACTTTGGAGTTTCACCAATGTATTTTGCCTTTCTTAAGTATTTTCTTATCTCCAAATCAATTTTGTCTAGGTCAGTTATTTTCCAATTTACAACTGATGCTGAATATCTGAAGATAGGGATTACTTCCGTGTTTATTCTAGTAATATACCTTCTATTACTACTTTCATCACTGTTTATTTCTACCATTTTCTGATTCATTTTTCTTTGATGGATTTACAATTGAAGGTGTCATCAATTTTGTCGGACTGCCATATTCCTAAGTATTTATACAATTCCTCACCTTCAACTATGGGATGTTTTGCATTCCATTTGGTATTTCCTTATTGTTTTTTAATACCATTCCTGACTTTTTCTCATTCATTTCAATATGTAACTTATTATTTCTTTTATTTCACAGTGGATTATTCAAATTTCTTCATCGCTTTGTGTGAAAATTCAAATCACAAACGATGAAATAATAAAAATAAAACAGAATTGAATCTTCTTCTCTTCAATATTTTTTGTTTATTTAAAAAAAAATGAAAAAACACAAAAAAAAAAATAAACTAATTATAGAAAATAACAATATTATAATTTTATTATTATTATATTATTAATATTATTATATATTTATTGTTATTCTAAAAATGATAAAAATAACATTTATTTAAAATAGAATGATGTTCAAAATAATGATTGACTTGATGTGTTAATAACGTGTATCAACTATTTAAACATCCATATTTTGAACTTATAAACATCAAATTAAATTCAAATGGAAGAGTTAATAAACAAAAACAACCAATTAATTAAAGAAGTAGTAGAAACACTTCCACACATTGGACAATCAATTGATGATACTACTAAGAATTATCAATATTATATAGGAAGTATTAAAAATGAAGTATTTGAAATAAAAGATGATGAAACATATTCAGAAGCTATTAAAAGAGGAGAAGGAATATTTGATAGGATTGATGAAACAGAAAAAAGAAGAAAACTAGTGATAGAAAAAAGTCAAGAAGCAATCAACAAAATAGAAAGAATCATAGAAGAATGTAAATCAGATGAAGAAACACTAAGTAAAACACGTAATGACCTAATAGATAAAATCATTTATATGGAAGAAATGATAATGAAAGACAAAATATTCAGAAAACCAGAAGAAACGGATAAAATCACAGCAGAATTTAATAAAAAGAAAGAAGAATGGGAAAAGCAATACACTGATTATTTAGAAAGGAAGAAGAGAAAAGAAGAAGAAAGAATAAGAAGATACATTGAAGAGAAATTACTAAGAAAAGGAATAGAAGAAACAAAACATCAAATTGAACAACTAGAAGAGTGGACAAATAGAAAAGTAGGAAATATACTATTTGATTCAGATATTGATAATTGGAATGTTAATACATCAGTATTTAATCAAAGAATAATGAATAAAGAACATATAGTCATTATTATTGAAGATTCAGAAGGAAATAAATTTGGAGGATATGTTAATGAGAAAATTGATAAAGTTGGTTGTTTTATATATGATTCACAATCATTTGTATTTTCATTAGAATCAAATGGAAGAATGAAAGGAATGAAGAAATTTGATATTAAAGAACAACAACATGCATTTTGTTTATTGAATAAATCACATAATTGTTTGTTTGCATTTGGAGGTGATGGAAAATATTTAAAAGACATTGTTGTTCATAAAGAAAATGATAAAACACATTCAGAGTGTATTCAAAGTTCATTTGATTATGAAGGAATATCAAATGCACTTTGTGGAAAATATAATTTCACACCAAAACGAATCATTGTAATTGAAATGAAATGATTCAATCTTGATTAGTTGAAAATGAATTAAAAAATAATAAAAACAAATCAATGAAGAATATGAACAGCCATTTCATATCATCTGCCAATGAATGAAATGGTGAATTAAAAATGGACATAATTCAATGTTGATTTATTTAATTTCATTTGAAATATTCACACCCAATGAGGGTGTTTTTTAATAAATAAGAAAAGAAATAAGAATGAAAGAGAAATAAAACGAATAAATAAACAATTTATTTGTATTATTTCATTGAATTAAATCATTATGAATCAAATGAATAAGATAATAGAAATAAGAAAGAAATAAAGAAATGATAAAATACATCAACATATTTATGTTATTATTTCTTATTCTTATTTTCTTATTTTCTATTTAAACAATAATAAACAAAACATAATAAGAAAGATAAATAAGAATAACACAACATAAAATAAATAAGAATAAAATATACAACAAACATGAATAAACAAGAAATGACAAATGATAAAAGAAGAACTAAATAAAATAACAACAAGAATAAAGAAAATAGAATGAAATTGAAATAAATTGAATAAATTAAGTGATGATAAGAAAAGAGGAATTGACAAAAAGAAGAAATGAATGATGATTATAAAAGATAAAAATAAAATAATAAATATAAAATCAAAACTAAAATAACATAATAATATAATAACAATATCATTGATTTTATCTTATTTTATTTATCTTATTTTATTTATCTTCTTTATTATTTTTATTCTTCTATTTTATTAAATGAAAATGAATGATAAATGAATAATGAAAATCAGAAACAACACACAAACATTAATACAAAATCAAATAATGAAATAACAAATAATAATTGATTATGATGAAGTAATTTAATAAGAAATATAATAAATAATAATAGAAAGAATGAAATAAGACAATATGAAATAATAATAAGAAAAGAAAAAGATATAAATGAAGGTATTAATAATAAATGAAATTATAAATAATAATATAATAATAATGAAATATTCATTCATAAAATAAGAAATAAATAAATGATAAATCAATGAGAATAATTAAAATGATGAAAAATAAAAAGAAAACAATTCAATTTAAATAAAAGAATGAATAATAGAAAATCAACATTCTCATTAATGAAAAAATAAATAATAAAAGAAGAATAAACAATTTTAAAATATAAAGAAATGATTAATCACACGTGAATAAAGAATAATAAAAAATAAATAATATCAATTATTTATCTTCTTTTTATTTATTTATTTATTGTTTGTTTGTTGTATTATATTTATTTTGTTTATTGTTTTAACAATATTATTTCAATCAATTAAATTAATAAAGATAATAAGTGATAAACAAAAATAAAATAATAAAATAAGAATAATAAATAAACAAGAATAGAAATAATATAATTATTATAAATATTCAATGAATAAATGAAAATCAAATAAAATCAATGAAAATCAAATGATAAAATTAAATTAAATAACAAAATAATAGAAATAAACAATATTTTAATTATTAAAATACTTAATATGAGAAATATCAATATTGATAATACTTCTTTTTTGTTTATTGAAGATGAAATAAAAAATATCATATTATTTTGAAATAAAATAACAAATAATTTAATCATCATTTATTCCAATTAATAATTCATAAATAAAAATATAATCAATGTGACTAAATAAAAATAATTGTTTAATGGAAATTAAAATATATAATAATAAATGTATACGAAAATTAACAAAGAAAAAATGCATCTAAATAATTTACAAAAAAAAGAAAAAAGATGAAAAATAATTTGCATCCATAGAATTTTCCATTTATTATATTTTGCTCCTAAAAAAAATAAAAAAATGAAAAATATGATAAATATTCAATATGTATATATTTATGTTTATCTTTTATATTCATTTGTATTTATTTTGTATGAAATATTAATGAAATAGATGATTTGATTATTTATATTTATTATTATGTTATTTATGTATCTTATTTTTATATATTTATATATTTTTATATATTTATTTCTCTGTTTATAATATGTATATCATTGTATTCTTATTATCTATATATTATTATATTATTCTTATTATATTATTTTTCTATTTATATTATTTAGATTTTATTATTGTTATTCTTTTATATCTAGATGTATTTGTTTATTTGTTTATTCATCTTTATCATTTTTATATTCTTATATTTTATATCTATTTTCAATTTATATTTATTCTCTTTTGTTTTATATTAATATTAATTTTATCTTTTATACTTTGATTTTATTATTATATCATTTATTATCTTTTCTATATTTATCATTTATTCTTATTATTCTTTTGTTTTAAATTCTATATCATATATTCATATCATTTTCATTTATATTTTATTACATATTATATGTTATAATAACATAACACATATG
>NW_001914939.1:1158-59019 GCF_000208925.1 Entamoeba histolytica HM-1:IMSS | reverse complement strand
TTTAATTCAAAATAATATTTTTGCTCCATATGTAGGTATATTCTCTTTATCAAATTGTTCATCAAAACGAATAGTAAATAACTCATTACCAAATTTATTTCCTGGAACAGTACGTAATTTCTTTACTACTCTATATGCATTGACTGTTGTTCCAACAAATAATCCTCCTTTTCTTAAATATTTTGTTAAATTAAAAATTGCTTGATAAGCTCTTTCTTTTGTTTCAAAACTATAATGAATAGCAAATTGACATGAAACAGCTTCAAATGAACTATTGCTTGGTATTTTATTTAACAATTCTGAACTAAAACAATCTTCTTTAATTGTTTTCAAATTAAATCTAAATGCTGGCTCTCTTTCTTTATATCTTTTTTCTGCATCTTTTAATGACTCTCCTGAAATGTCACATGTTAATACACTCCTAACACTATTTTGATTAAATTTAATATAATCACCTCCTTTCCCTCCACAAAAATCTAATACTCTTGAATGTTCTGGAATATATTTTCTGATTAAACACGCTTTAACCCAATTATTATACCGTTTTAATGCTACAATTTCTGAGTATTTACGTTCTTGAACATTTCGTTGTTTCTTTGAATCATACCCTCGTTCAACATCTCTTCTATCCATTAATTTTATTTCCTTTTTTCTAGTTCCTTCTCTTTTTCTTTTTGTTGCTCATAATTCTTATTATATTTTATTCATTCTTCCATTATCTTTGTTCTTTCTTTTGTTTGTACTCTTTCTTTAATACATTTATTTCATTCTATTCTCTTAATAACACTTAGAACGTGTTATATTGGTTTGTTTTAATATAGTTCATTGATTTGTTTTATGCATTATTATGTATTAAATCTATTTCATTCAACACAAAAACTCTGTAAATACCAAAAATATAACCAATAATTAGTATAGTACTAATTATTTATTATCATAACTTTTCAAGTTATTAATTGTCTATAAACATCATAAAAATGTTATTTTCAAAGTTACTAAACTAACTTACTTGAAAGAATAGAAAAAAATAATAAAGGTGTATATTTCAAAGTAGGATTTATCCCAATAATTTAATTAATACAAAATTATTTTGTATTAAAAACTAAAGCTATTTTGTTGTTTTAATTTTACAATGAAAATGAGCATAAACTTCAAACCCCAACAATACGTAAATAATATTAAGAGTACTTTTTCTTTGACACTGGGGTTAATTTTAAATTTTTTTTTACACTTTGTTATTATATATTCAGTAATGCTTAATTGGCTACAAGTTAATTAAAAAAAAGTAATGACAATATTACTTCTGAATGATTTAAAATAATTGCAAAAAATGAATCAGAATGAATAATAAAGATTCTGAATAAAAGAAAGAAACACTACAAAAAGAGAATAAAGATTATTAAAAGAGTGTATCAAACAAACACTAAGTCATAAAAAAGTAAAAATTATTTGATATGGTGAAATAATATTTTATTGATTAATGTTACTGAATATTATGAATGTAATAATTAAAATAAATATGTGATGAAAATTAATACAAGTTATAAAGTCTATAAAAATAAATAATATTCCTATTTAAAAAATAAAAGTTTCAATATACAAAAGATGAGTATTAAGTATTGTAATACCTAATAATGTTATTTATTTCTTGGTAAAACAAAATAAGTGAGTTAAATTTTTTATAATATTATTCATAACTCTCATTTTAATTATATATCTATTTTTTGAATTTTCAATAATAATTCACCAAATAAATATCGTTTTTTTTTTGTTTTTATTTATAAAGAATCAAGTATTAGAATGATATTATATACAAAAATTAAAAATATCCAATATTTAATTATTTCTTTAATAAAATTATTTTTCTTATTCTTTAAATCCTTATTTTTCATTATCAACAAAATAATGTATTAATAAAGGAGAAGTAGAGAACAATGGGTTACAATTATTATAATTGTTTATCCCTTTTTAGAATTATTTTTATTGATTTAGCTATTATATAGTAATTCAGAAAATATTTGTCTATTATCAAATAGAAAAGGCTTTCTTCCTGAATTAATTTGAATGGGATGAAACTTTCCAAATGAAATTGCAACTGCTACATTTCTCCAAGGAATTTTAAATTTTTTCCAGAAACACCCATTAATTGTATAAAAGATTTCTTCATTAAAGCAGTCATATCCTATACCAATTATATTTGTCTGTCCTACTTTATTTCCATAAGCCAATCCTTGTGCAATTGTTTTATAAGTTGATTCTAAATAAACCTTTCCATCATCTGAATGAAAACCAATACTATTCTTTAACCAACCTAATTGAGAAGATATTGTACATTCATAATTTTCTTCATCAATACATCCAATAGAAATCCAACTATTACCAACAACAGTAATTTCAATATAACGGATTCCTTTTAAATGATATACCTCTCCTTGGATAGTACTAAACATCTGTTTTTTATAGTAATTAGCAAATGTTCCAAAGTCTCTTGAAACAATTAAATCATATTCTTCCATACTATTTTTATCTTTGATTCTTCTAATAGAATCTTCAATTACTTCAATATCATTTGAAAATGAAATAAATTTATTGAATGTAAATAAATGTTTGTTTTGATACTCTTTGATTGGTGGGAAATAAAAAGTATTAGAAAACTCATGATGGTTTGATTTAAGATTTAATAATTTAAGTATATTTGGAGAAAGATGAACTTCTGAACATGACTCGATATAAAAAGTGAAGATATTATCTTGTTCATGTTCAAAAGGAATAGTTAATCTTCTACTATTTACTAACTCTATTTTTTTCAATGACTTTATAAGATTAGTGAAATGAACACCACCACTATTAATGATTGTTAATTCTTCTAAACTACCATAACTACATTTATAAAAATTAAGGTGAAAAGAATTTATAATTCTAATTCTTTTCAATGACTTCATTTCACAATTTTGAAATGTTGATTCTTGACATGAACATAAGAACATTTGTTGAAGATTTTCTAGAGAAGATGAAATAATAATAAAATCAATTTGATTCATAAATAATTCTTTAATAAATCTTAAAGTTGGTTTAAATTTCCAATGAGTAGTTTTACTAGAATAATTAATATGAATAGTAGTAATATATGATGGAATATCCCATTTTGTTGTAGTAGTTATTTCTTCAAAAATCAATTCTTTTGGATACATTTTATTTAATAATTCATTCATTGAATTATCAACCAATCGTTTAAAAAGAATACAACAACCACCATCACAAATTACATTTTTATTCCATTGTTCATTTAATTCATAACTTATTCTTCTATACCATGAACGAGTAACTTGACTTTTAAATAATTCTTTTTTTGCATTATTATCAAAAATAATATAAAAATTTATTATTTGATTATCAGGAATAAGTGATTCTATTTTTTGAATCAATTCAATATTACTCTTCTTTAACTCAATTGCATTTCCATTTAAAGAATAAATTAATAATGTTGATGGTATTTTTATAAACTTTTCCCTTCCATAATTGGTATATCTTGAAAGAAAATATAATACTAATTCTAAATCCCCTTCCAAATAATTTAAATGAATGAAACTCTTATAATATTTTAATATTAAGTTATTCACATTTTTCATTTCATTTATCTGGTCTTCTTCAGTTCTTTTATACAATTTTAAATGAGTTACTTTTTTGAATATTTCAGATGCATTTAATTCATTTAACAATCCATTTTTAATAATTGGATAAAAATTAGGATTTCTTATTCTTTTAGTTTTCATTAAAAGTTCTATAGATGATATTGGTATATCACCGAAGTCAATTGTTTCTATTTGAAAATGATTTATAAGCCAACAAAGGTCATTGTCATTTCTAAATAATGGATTTACTCTTAGTGCAAATAATGTTGACAAACATTTTTTATTAATAATCATAAAATTTTCTAAATCATTTTTACTTTCAAAATAATGAATAACATTCAATAAAAAGGGAAGTTCAAGACAAACCATCATTTATTTTTTCTTTCTTATATTTTAAGTTTATTTTCTTTTTGTTATTCTTTTTTATAAAATAACTTTTAATTCAATAAAATTCTAAACTCAAAGATGAAACAATTTATCTTTTTTGCATTACTTTGCACTTCGACTTATGCTGCAATCCATATTTTAACTGAAAAAGAAGACCATGCTACTCTTCATATTTCTTTTAATGACTTAATCAAAATTCAACTTAGAACAAATCCATCAACAGGATATGCTTGGAATATTGAATACCCAACTGACACCTTTTCTTTAAGCCAAGACACAATTAAAGCAGAACCTCATCCTTCTGGAATGGTAGGTTTCCCAAGTATTCGAGAAATTCAATTAAAACCATTAAAAGTTGGAACAACAACTATTAAATTAGGTTATTCAAGACCATGGGAAAAAGGAAAAGAGCCATTAAGAAGTCTTACTTATTCTGTTGTAATAAGATGAATAATCTTTTTAAGTATAATTTAGTTTTTATTTTTTATTTTTTTTAATTATTTATATAAGAAATACACTTCTTAAAGATTCTTTATCTTTATTAGATAGAACTTAAAATATTTAAGTGTGATATGTCAAATTTAATGATAAGTATTGCTCTTTCTGGAGATGCGTTTGTTGGGAAAACTTGTTTTTTCAAGAGATTTTCTAGTGGTGAATTTAACCCAAATACTGCTTCTTCAATTGGTTGTGATGTAATTTGTAAAAAATTGATTTTAGATGGAAAACAATATAACGTCCAATTATGGGACACAGCAGGACAAGAAATGTTTCGTTCCACAACTGCAACTTATTTTAGAAATCGTCATTGTATTTTATTTATGTTTGATGTAACAAATAGTGAATCTTTTACACATATTGAGGATTGGATGGAAGTATTTTATGAGATTCAAAACGAAGATAAAAAGACATTATTAGTATTAGTTGGCAATAAAAATGATATGATTGCTGAAAGACAAGTATCACCAGAAGATGCAAAAGACTTTGCTAAAAGTCATAACATCAATTATTTTGAATGTAGTGCAAAAGAGTTTGTTCCAATCAATTTTTTTTTATTTACTTATTAAATTTACCATATAGAAATATAAACATTGATAATATCATTGAATTTGTTATTAGAGAATTACGTCTGCAAAGGATGTTAGTAGAAACCCTTCCAAAAGAAATAGAAAAGATTGACGAACCAATAGTACTTCAAAAAAATGATTCACATCAAATTGAAGAACAACAAAATGGCGGTGTGTGTTGTTAACTTTCAATTTTAGTTATGATATTAAAACCAAAAATAATTTAAAACAATTTTTTTTAATTTAAACCTCTTTTTCAATTAGTTACTTTCACTTAAACTAAAGTAGCATATCCAGAATTTTTACGTTTCATTTTAATGGCAATAATAGTAATAATCAGCACAATAACAAAAAGAACATAGAAAAGAACTCCAAAAATAATCCATCCAATCGGTGTTGTACTGTTATTGTAATCATCATCATCTTTATTGTTGTTATTGGAACCACTACTTTCTGTTGGTTTTTGAGAACTAGAACTACCATCATTGTCGTCATCATCATCGTCTGGAGAGTTCATATAAAATTCAACTCCAATAAATGCTTCGTCATTGAAGTTTTGAGGTCCAACAAAGATGAATTTACTTTGATTTGCTTCTAAATTGAAAGTAAGATAAGTACCATGAATGTCACAATTAGTAATTCCACTTACAGCAATATCTTCTAATTCTGTTGGATTAGACGTTTCTTTACTGTTTTGTTGAGTAACATAACATTCATTTGCAGTAACAATCAAAGAGTCAGACGTAGTACTAGGAGAACATGTTCTAACAGTTACACTAGTTTTTTTCATAACATTAATATGGAACCAACTACCTTTTGTAATTCCATATTCACTACCAAAATTAGTTTCTTTTGAATATCTATTTAATACTAAATATTCAGAATATCCATCTTCATATGGTAACTCAATTGCTTTATTACAAACAGAGTTTTTTGGTACTTCTTCAGTGAAAATAACAAATCTGTATTGCTTTAAATTCAAGGTTGATTTAGACTCAGAATAAATATTAAGATAATATTGTTGTTCCCCTTTCAATGAGACTGACATTGCTGCAGCTCCGTTAACACAGCCTTTTCCTTCTGAATTATAATCAATACATGAAGCACTCAAATCGCTATCACCAAAACATCCTGTTGTTATCTCAACACCTGTATCGATAATTGTCTTAGGGAAACATGTAGACACATCAACTTTTTGATCTTCTGGTAAAACAAATCGGTAAAAACTAGATGCGGCTGATTTAGATGAACATAATAATTGTGCAGCAGAATTATCAAATGAATGAATTGCAGTAAATGGAAGGGTAATAAACATAGCATCAGGACAATTATGATAATAATTTTCTTCTTCTGAAATAAATTGAACAATGAGACCTTTTTGTCCATAATCATTATTGGAATAAACAAATATGTATTGTGATTCTTTAGCAAATGACAAATGTGCTTCTCCTTGAATTAATTGTTCGCATTGTATAAGTCCACATTCATATGGAAATTCAATCCAAGCAATCTTTGATCGTGTAGCACTCATACCAAGGATTGTATACTTTTCATTAACAATGTCTGAACTACGTTTTAACAAATACCATAACCCTGCATCAGTCTTTGCAACAGAATGACATCCATGAATAGAAGTTTGAAGTCTTTTAACATCAGCAATCTCACTGTATTGTGTTGGTCTAATTAATTCACGTGCACTTTCACATGTGTCATGAGAACTAGCTTTTTCGTAAACAGAAAGAGTTATTTCACAATTACCAGTATTGCAGTATGCTTTAATATAATAGTTTTGTCCTTTTTCTGTTTTCTTTACAATATAATTATTTTCACCACATTCTCCATATTCACTTCCATCAAATGCACAATTCTCATCTTCACAATTATTAATTAATTCTACAGAAACTCCAATTGGTTTTAAACTAGAATCAAGTGACTTACATGTAGAAATAACTACCTCACTTCCTGTTCCTTCAAGTGTTAGATACACTGATTTATGTTCTTGTTCATCTAAACATGCACCTGCTTGTGTTGGCCATGCATCTGGAATATCAATAGTTCTTGTAAATGGAAGTAATTTAATTGGGAGTGATCTGGTACAAGTAGCTGGAATTGACTCAGATAAATAGTCAATAGAAATTTCAAACTGTCCTTCTTCACCAAGATTACCTCTAACCCCAATATAATACACTTCATTAACTTCTGTTTTAAAAGCAAGTATAGATGACTTTGATGATTTTCCACAACCATCATCTGCTTCTTTCATACATTTAGCATTAGTACAAACTAAATTATTTAACTCTTTAACAACAACAAGATGTGTATCAAAATTGGTGTAATAATTACAGGTATTAACAACTAAATATCTACCATCTCCTTTAATTTTATACCATAATGTAGGGTATGCTTGTTTATAACAAAGTGGTTTACTAGCAGGGACTTTACTCTTTAATAACAACCCTCTATCAACAAATCTTACTTGAGGAACTTCTTTTGCAACATTGCACTCAACATTAGGATTGTCTTCATGAGCTATTTTTGAATTAGTTTAATTTTTCTGTTTTACTATTTATTGAAATCGTAATGATGAATTTGGGATTTGTTTAAAAAAAGAAAACAAACAAGAAGTGATACTGAAAGAAACTACTCCTTGGTCATCTGGATTAACTAATTTTACAAGGATATAATAAGTAACTCCTTTTTTAATTTCAAAATCAATAACTGGAAAATCTGAAGCAAGACTACAACCATTATCTATTCCAGAAATTGTCTTAAAATTACTTGCAACACCATCTGAAGAACACCCCTCAAAAATAAGTATTTCAGATGGAATTACAGTAGAAGCATCACAGGTATTTATATTAATAACTGTATTGTCAAAGTCATCAGGAGCAGTTGCTTTATAATAAATACCATAAGCTGTTTGGGTTTGTCCATTTGCATCAATAATTTGTGAAACTGATGTATTTGATCCAAAACTTGCTTTTCCAAAATAAGTTGGCAAATTAAAGTTAATAGCATCTGTACAAGTAAATTGAGCGTTAACAAGACTAATGACTATTGTTAAGAAAACCAACATTATCAATTAATTTTCTTTTTTGAGATCATTTGATCTAATATTATTTATTAAATTTTTTCCTTTTGATTAGTTTTTTTTTCCTTTTTTCATATTTATTCATTTTTCATATTTTTTTTATTTTTAGGTTTTTTTCCAATGCAGGAAATCTAATGCGAGCATGCTAGAAATGAACTCTATTACACCAATAGAGCATATTGAAGAAACTGAAATAATCACTTCTCAGTATGAAGAAAATCCAATTGAGGATATATCTAATATTTGACCTTTTTTTTCCAATGCAGGAAATACAACATATTTTAATGCCATGGATATTGTGTAAAATCTTTGTGTATTGAAAAGAAAACCAAACAAGACATAGAAATTCAAAGTGATATAAAAGAATGAATGTCAATAGCAATAAATGGAATAACAATAATAATGGTAAAAGAAATACCAAGGAAAAAAGGATTAGAAAGAGGATAATACAAATAAAAACAAATAAAAAACAAGGTAAATACAATAAAAATTAGGTAATTAACTGGTAATAGATTTTCATATATTCTTTCTTGTTCAGCAAAGACTAATAACATTACTGAGCTGTTTAAAAAAGAGGAATCTTTTTCTTTAACTTATCATTTATGTTTTTCTTGCAAATTGAGAAAATCACTTCTTTGTTTTATTTTTTCCTATTAATTTCTTCTCATCCTTCTTCTGCTTATTCCTTCTTTTTAACCATTAGTTTATTTTCTGTCTTAATTTTAAACATTTTCTTTTTCTTTTTTTCTTTATTTTATGAATGAGAGAAGAGAGTATTTCATTCCCATTATATTATTATGTTTAATTTTCTTTTAGTCTTACCCACACTTTAGTACTTCCTTATATTACACCATGTAATATTCTATCATAATATCTTGCTCCACCCTTTGCAGTTTTACCTAATACATTTCTAATTCAAATACACTGTCATAAACAGATAATAACTGGGAGAGTCGATGCTTGAATTTGTATTAATATTTATGTGGTGTTTTAGATATGCCATCTTTAATCTTATAATATTATTTTATTAATACAATAAAATGGAAAATGAAAATATATTAATCTTGTTGTTTGATATTTACCATAAACAATTTATTATCTCTGTATTTTAATTTCATATTTATTAATTGGTTTTTTTAAAACATCTTTTTAAACATCTTTTATTTAACTTTTTATCATTTCCAGTTATGCAATATAATCATACTTAATTTCCAATCACATATCTTATTTGTTTTTCTTCTTTTAAAACGCATTTTAAAACTTCAAAAGTCATATTATTATTCTATAATAATGGTTGAATAAAAGTATCATAAAATAATTCTTCTTTTTATAAAACTCAAATATTATTTAAAATTACTTTAACTTATTCATTGTTAGTGTTATTTTTAACATTAAAAATAAATGTGTTATGAAAAATTATTTCTTTTTTTTACTAACGAATATGTCTGTGCTGAATGCATTTATTTTAGTTTGTTTTTTTTTTCTGTGCCAATTTAGTATTATGCAGAACTCATTCTTTTCTTTCATTTAGTTTTTGTTATTCTCTAATTCTCTTATCTTCTTCCTTCCTTTGCTTTAAATCTCACACATCTCCATCTCTTCCCCTCGTCTTTCTTCTTCTATCATCCCTTTAATCTTTTCAACTATCTCTTTCGTCTTTTGACTCTTACCATCAACCATTCCTATGTTCATCCATCCATTTCGATTTTCAATCCCCTCACTTATCCCTTTATGTCTCTCTAAACTACACTACTTCGTTAATCTTCTTTCTCTTCCTTCTTTTCAACTATCTCAAACCTTGAAACTATTCAAAACACTTTCTAATACTATACTTACCATTCTTCCATCATTCTTAATCCATTCATTTGTTAAACTGTCAACTACATTCTCTACCATTCCATTGTCGATTGCAAGTTCCATCAACTGACAATCATTTAACAAGCATATTTGATGTACAAATTCCAATGAAAGTTCTTGAATTTTCAGATATTTTGAACGAATAGAAGCAATGAGAAATTGAAGTGCGTCAATATTTTCTTTAAGTAATTTTAAATACGATGGTAAGTATTGTTCAAACAGGAATAATTCCTTAAGAAAATATATCATTTCAATAAGAATATCATTTGAAGCTTCTTTTAAATAACTGAATATTGCCAATACAAAAGAGTTCATTGATAACCACAATGAATCACATTTCTTGCACCATACCAGTACCATCTTTAGAACTCTCTCTTTACATTTGTCTGAGTCATACAAAATTATACTAACTAATTGTTGCATAATTCCATTATCTAATGCTGTCTTTATGATTCTTTGGAATGACTCTGATGTATGTTTCATTACAATCAACATGATTGCCATTACATCTCCAAAGGATCGTTGGAGCAATTCGTGAGCAATTTCATATATTTTTATTGATATAGACTCACATTGAAATGGTAATTGATGAGTGTATGAAGCTAAAAAACTGCCAATAGCCTTAAAGACTTGAGCATCTTCACAATTAATAAGTTCTTGAGCAACAGATAAAAACTTATTGATAAATTCTTCAGTTAACAATTCATTTCGTAGTTGTATTTGAGCTTGAAATAGTAATGCTAATATATGTAATGACTCAATAAAAAAGGTGATATTAATTGATGATAATTGATTGATTATAATTGATATTAAAAATGATACAATTCCAGTTTGTTTGAGTATTTCTACAGATTGATAAGTAATCCCAAGAGAAGTTTGATGAAGAATTTTTAAAACCATTATTAGTTTATTACTGTTTTGTTGGAATAAAGGAACAAAACATTGAATCATAGAATTAACAAGACTTTGGTCAATTTTTACTTCTTTGTCATAAAGAATTTGATAAATAAAATCAATACCTGTAAGGTCATTACTCAGAACCATATTGATTCCTTTTCTTATAACCTAATCAATGATTGTATTAATTGTGTTTTATGTACATAATCAAGAAAAATTACAAACGCACTCATCACTAAATCCTAACTCTTTTAATTCATTTTCATTTCTTAATTTTTGAAGTAGTTTTTGTCTTCTTTGTTTCCTGAGAGAATTATGTATAGCTAATCTTTGTCCATTTTCATATTTAGTAATTCTAAATGACATTGTCTCTTTTGGTAATAAATTTCAAGTTCAGTTCTAATCATAAGAACATTCAAAACATTCCATCAAAGGAACATTTAGAATATTTTAGTGTTATGAAGAAAGCTAACAATGAAAGAAGAATGATAAGACATAAAGATAAAAAAGGAATAAAAATTATGGAATGAATGATTTTAAATTCAATTAGTAGTAATAGCTCCCAAATTGTAATAGATATGAACATCAACTCCTTCTCTGTATACTTCAAATCCAAATCCTTTATTCAAAAATGAATATTCAACAGCTATTGGTTGTCCAAATGAATTTAACATCGATTGGTGTATAGAAATTTCATGACCAGGAACACTTTCAACAAGTTTAGAAATAATTTCAGCAGTTGGTTGTGGAATAATAACACCAAGTTTAACAAATCCATCAGTAGAGGTAATAATAGACAATGTGATTTCTGAGATTGAGTTTCCTAAATTACAAATAACTTCTTCTAATGTATTAGAAATAGGTGGAAATCCAAATGTTGAACATGCTTCTTTAATTACTGTTAATTTAACTTGATTTGGTCCAACTACTTTAAATTTAAAGTCTGTTTGTCTAGGTGGTGTAGCTCCCATATCTCTTCCAACAGAAATAATAGAATTCATTCCATGTTGTTCAGCCCATTGCACTAACACATCCAATGCACTATTTCCATTACCTTTATCTCCTGCATTTTTACCAATAGATAATTCTGTATCAACTGGGAAGAACCATCCACCATCCATTCCTCCTTGTTGACTCATATCAATCCATGAACCAATGAAAAATGGATTGATTTCTGCTCCTAAATCATTTAATCTGTCAATTTCAACCTCTGGTGCTCCTACATTCCAAAAGAAATCTACCATTTTTTGAATTAATGCTCCTTGAGGTCCATCAACTCTCCAACTTAATTTATTTGTGTCAGCAGAAACACATAACGTTAATTTAGCAACTTCTCCAGCTTCCATATCAGTGTTAGTTGGTAATGAATCTTTCCAAATACCAAGAAAATCAAGAACTCCTTCTGGATTATTTGACATTAACCATTTAAACATTTCTTTTGCTGTATCAATTGATTGTGTTCCAATTTTGTTTGGTATATTTCCTGGAATATTTAATGCCCAATTTGATGAAGAATTACCTGTTGTTTGTGAAGAAATAGATTGTTGTTGAGGTACTGGTGGAACATATGGTTGTTGAGTAGTTGTTGTTGGTTCATTTACTGGTGCAACATATGATTGTGTCATAGGTGGTGGTGCCATAGGTTCTGAAACAGATGTAACATTAGGAGGTGGTGCATATGTAGGTTGTGTTGGAATAGGATTTGAAGTGTTATTTTTTTTATCACCTGAAAGAACTTGATTAATTGCTTTAAGAAATCCTTTTAAATCAGTTTCTGATTCAACAAAAATTAAGAACTCACGTTCACCTTTAACTCCTCTAGAATTAATTGAAAAAGAAAATTTTTTCTTTTGTCCTGGTTGAGTTAAATCTTTTACTTCAGTTCCTGGTGTTAAATCAATCCATCCCTTTGCTTCAGTGTCATTCTTTCCAGCAAAATACCACATTTTTCTATCTTTAATTACAAACCATCTTCTTTTCCATGACTTCCATGATCCTCCTTGTTTAGTTGCCCATCCCTCAAAGTTGCTTGGTTGTAATGATGCTACTGATACATTAATTTTATGTGACATTTATCGAATGGATTTTTTGTTCATTCCAGTTCATTCAGATCTCTTTTTTCTTTCTTTCCTTAAAAAAATAAACCCTTTAATTTTAAGTTCTCATCTTCGCTCTGCCTTTTCTTATTTTTCCTGTCTTTTCCCACTTTTTAATTACTTTCTTACAAATTACTAGTTCTTATTTAATCTATTTTCAGAATTGACCAGTGTAACTTATTCATAACGTGTTAAAGTAATTACTAAAAATTTTTCTATTTCTCTTTACACTGAATTTCGTGTTTATTTCTTTTTTGCCTTAACTAAACTTTGAAAAACAATAACAACCTCAAAAACCAAACAATCAGAATTATCTTATTCATCTTCTTTACTCTTTGATAACATTTCAGACTCTTCCTCTTCTTCTGGTTCTTCATCATCACAAATAAATCCATCGTATACATAATTATCATCACCTTCATCTTCTGACATAATATTATCATCATTAATATCTTCTCCATCAGTTTCTTCATGAAGGTGATCATTTGAACTTTCAAAATCATCATCACTCTGGTCCATTTCTCTATTATATTCTATTTCTCTTTCCATATCACTTCCTAAATCTTCACTATTAATATAGTCATTACCAAAAATATTATTATTTTCATACTCTTCTTCAAAAGCAGAAGATGACATTTCATCATCACTTGAAAGTTCATCATCACTTGACTCTAAATTATCATAGTAATTTCTTTTATTTTGTGCGTATTCAAATAATAATACATTCGCACGTTCTTTTTTAACAATCACACCAACTTGCTTTGCTTTAATCGACACATCTGGTATTCCACTGATATATCCATCTCCCATAACTTTTGAATATTCAAAGCATGAGTCAACAACATCTGTTCGACTAATCATTTTACAATCCATATTAAATGCAGCAAAGGTTGTGTTAAATACTAATGAATGACCTTGATGTTCTTCAGTTTCATCATATTTAAAACTAACAAAAATGTCATCATCAATAACTCGTGAATAACACCCATTTAATAAGTCTGTTGTTTTCTTTAATTTTAACATTCTAAGATCCCACAATTCTGAGTCAATCAACACATCAAGACAATCAGAAGTAAACATCCCTCCATTATAACTTGTCAAAAAATCAAATGTATAGATAGGATTTTTTTGTCTCATATCAAATAGACGTCTTGAACTAAATAGTAATGAATCACATGGAGAAAATACTGGTGGGGATGTGATTGGAATATCAGGAATGATGAGTGTTTCAATAAGTTCTGAGGTTGCTGAATCAATTAGATCAAGTTTTTTCTCTGTTCTACTTGCTCCACAAATTATATCTCCATTATTAGATATAGTAAAAGCACCATATCCTTCAATTCGATTAATAGGATTAGTTGTAGTATCTCTTTGTTGAAGGTCAGTTAATAAAAAGGTCATTAAACTTCCATTTTCATTAAGAGCATAAACTCTTTTTTCATTAACCATTAATTGGTCAATTGAATGAATTCCATCCCCATTATAAGCAAACCAATCATAATATGTTTTATCATTTTCAAACATTTTTAATGCCCCTGAATTTGTTCCAACGATTAATCCATCATCAATAATTGCTAAACTACTTACTTGTGAATCAACTTCAGGAGAATCAATAATAAATCTTTTAATTGAATTAGAACTATATGCTAACGTCATATTATATTGGTTTGCATACATCGTATTATTTCCATAACACATTCTATTCATTAATCTATGTGCAAGATTTAATGAAATTTCATTATTTTTACAATGAGTATTATCACAATGGTGTTTTTGAGTAATTTTTTGTTCAGGGATAATAGTAGAACATTTTTTACATTGAAGGTGTTGATGAGTGATATAATCTTTTACAACTTCATCAAAAGTCACAGTATCAATAGATTTTTGGTTTGTTAAATTTAATTTTGCTTCTTGTCTTAATGTTTCTGCTGCTTTTATCAATCCTTCTTTAAGAAGATGATTGTAAACTAATGTTAATGCATCTTTTTTATCAAATTCAACAACCATTCTATCTAATAAATTAATATGTTTAATAAAATAATGTTCTTTCTCAATATTATTTCCATTTGTAATAAATTGAATCATTCTTTGTGCAGCATTAATTAATAATTTAATTCCATTGTTACTTTCTAATGAAACATTATCACTCATTTTATGTAATACTTTTCCACATAATTCACCAATTTTTAATGGTTTTAATATTGCCATAACTCCATCATCTTCTTTAGACATAATTAATAAAATTTGTATTGAAAAATAGACTATATCAACATCTAATTTATCATCAAATTCACATTCCAATAAATTCATTAATCCAGTAACAAATCCATTTTTCTTTAATGTTTCAATAATTTGATGATTTTGTTCTTTATTTGAAATACAGTGAAATACTGTTCTTGTAACACTTAGTATAATTTCTCGTGAAATATTAACATCTTCAATAAATGTTTTTAACATTGCAGGTCCATTAAATTCTTTAGTATATTCAATGTTTGAATCTTTTAATTCATCAATTTCTTCATCACTTTGTAATTTTTCTTCCATTACACCCTCTACCTTTTTTTGTTTTGGTTCATTCATAATGACTTGACTTGCCTCTGGGACTAAAGAAGCAAATTGAAGAATATCAAATAGAATTTCAATCATTCCATTACAATGAGCTTCATAATATCCACAATTAATATTAATCCCATTAATTATTCTACAAAATATCTTAATTAATCCACTTTTTACAAGTGCTTGAATGACTGATATATGTTTAAATAATTCAATACTTCCATTTGTTTGATATATTAATTTAGAATATAAATCTCTAATTCCTGTTGAAGAAACATAAACACTTTGATACGGTTGATTTGGATAACCAAGAGTAGTGAAAAAGTGTTTTATTATTGGAGCATGTATAATGTCTCTTACAAAACTAAAACATGGAATAATTATATCTTTATCTTCAGATTTTGATGATGCATAAATAATAACTTGTTTTAATATATTAGTATCTACAATAATATCAAAATTATCTGGGATAGAAAGAAGAAGTTTAAGTACACCTAATGTTGCTTTTTGTCTTAAGACTAATAATGAAGTTAATGAATCAACACAATTAATAATAAATTGTTTAATTGCTTTTGCTCTATAATCATGTAATAATGAAATAATTTGATGTTCATAAACAATACCTGTAAACATATTTAAAAGTCCATTTAATCGTTGTTCATTTATTGTATTTATTTCTGATGGAAATCCTTGAATTAATTCTTTACAATAGTCTTGTGCCATTGACATAATATTTCCTATAAAATACATTGCTTCACTATATAAATAATCATTATAAAGAATAAAACTCATTTGAATTCTTTGTTGTAATACATATTCTTCATTCATTAATTCTTCATTTTTTTCCCATTTAATATCATCTCTTGTTACAATAATTCCTGATGTAACTTTATTGATTTTATTTTTTATATTATTGTTAAATTGAATAAATGGTGTTCCTACAGAATTAATAACGTCATTTGGAAATCTTTTCATTGAACAATAACATCCTTTTAATTCCAATAATTCCCATAATTCATTCGATATTTCTGAACATTTTACATCAGTACTACTATCAAATAAATTAATTTCTTTATCTTCAAATGTTCCGTTTTGTGCTAATGCATCAATATTATTACTAATATTTCCTTGATTATCAATAGTAAATCCATTGGTATGAATAAAGGTAAGTAATACTCTTTCTCTAAATTCAGTACAATTATCCAACATATCATCTCGTATAACAATTATTCCAAATATTATCATAGCATAACAAAATGCTTTTTTCTCAAATGAATCTGCTTTTTGACATATCCAATTAATTAATTCTGTTTTTACATCAACACTTTGTAATGCTTTACTTGATAAAGCTCCACAAAGCATTCTAAGTCCATACATTGCATTCTCATTAAATTCTTGTGTAGTCCACATCTTCATAAAATCAACACATTTACTAAAAACTTCTGGGTCAATATCACTTAATATAATAGAGTTAAATTCTTCTTGAGCTTCTATCATTGCCCCTCTTTCAAAACATGATGATAAATGGTCGCATGCATTTCTCCATTCCTCAATTCCTTTTTGACATTCAATCCGTTCTAACATAAAATTATTTAATTTTTCAAGTTCATTTTCTATATCAACACTATGACTATCAATTGTTTCTTCTAGTGATTCACTAACTTCTTGTCCTGAGTCGTAAGAGTAATCAATGCCATGCATCTTGTATTTACTATTCCTTTAATTTTTTTTTCGTGTCTTTCAAAGTTTATTTTATATTTTTTATTCTTCAAATAAAAAAATAATAAAATATATTAAATTTAAATTACTTCCTCAAATGGAAACAATCATATTAATATGACCTTCCAAAACATCCGTATGTAGTTGCTTTCTTTCCACATTGGAAACAAACTGCTCCTTCTGGAAGTGGATCTTGTTTCAATGGAATACAAAGTACTTTAGCAGATCCTGTTAAAATAGCTTGTTCTTTATCAGATTGACTCTTAGCTCTTTCAATTGATTCAGCAGCTGATCTAGTCTTAATACACTTTTCACATTCTTCTCCTTCACACCATGGTGCTAAACATGAACATCTCTTATCAAGACTATCCATAAATTCATTCCATGTAGAAATTTTGACTACATGTGCATCTCTTGCTTTAAGTGCTTTTTCATACATATCATGATGCATTTCATCAATAGTCTTTTTAATGTTTGTAATTAAATCCTCCCAACTTGATTCACTTTTAGCACCATTATCTCTTCTAACAATAACAACTTTCTTTCCTTCATAATCTCTTGGACCTAATTCAATTCTTATTGGAATACCTCTCATTTCATATTCTGAAAATTTCCATCCTGGCTTATGCATTTCATTAGTATCAGCAAATGCCCTAATTCCATTATCAATTAAAACTTGTGTTAATTCTTCAGCTTTAGCATCCATCTCATCATTAGGAGATCCTTTATGGTGAAGAGTAATAATAACAACTTGTTTTTGTGCAGCACGTGGTGGAACAATAATACCCTTATTATCTCCATGTGTCATAATAGTAACACCAATAGAACGTGTAGATAATCCCCATGAATTTTGCCAAACAAGTTGTTTCTTGTTATCTTCATCTTCAAATTCAATTTGGAATAATTTAGAGAATGTTTGTCCAAGATGATGTGAAGTTCCTGCTTGTACTGATCTTCCATTAGTTGGAATAATACATTCAACAGTTAATGAATAATATGCACCTGGGAATGTTTCTCCTTTAGATTTTTTTCCTCTAATAACAGGAACAGCAAGAAGGTCTTCATAAACAGATGCATATAATTCTAGAATTTCATGACATTCTTTTTCTGCTTCAGCTTGTGTAGCAAAAGCAGTATGACCTTCTTGCCATAAAAATTCTCGTGTTCTAATAAATGGATATGGATGTGAAAATTCCCATCTAACAACATTACACCATTGATTAACTTTGATTGGTAAATCTCTATGTCCAGAAATCCAATTCTTAAATGCTGGATAAATAATTGTTTCTGATGTTGGTCTTAATGCAATTGGTTCTTGAAGATCAGATTGTCCTGATTTAGTAACCCAAGCAACTTCTGGTGTAAATCCATTTAATTCATCTTCTTCTTTTTTAAGAGTAGCTTGTGAAACAAAACATGGGAAATATGCATTTTCAACTCCCATTTTCTTAATTCTAGCATCCATAAAATGTTGGATATTTTCCCAAATTCCATAAGCAGATGGTTTTAAAATATAACATCCTGAGATATCATAATATTCAATCAATCCTGATTGAACTACAATTTGAGAATACCATTCTGGGAAATTTCCTTCTTTATCAAGTCTTTTTCTTGTATCAATTTTAGCTCCTTCATTATCTACTTTAGGTGCCTTTTGTTTTGGCTTTCTTTCTTTCTTTTGTTGTTGTTGAGGTGTTTTAACTTCTTTAATCTCAGTAGACATTCTCTCTTTGATTCATTAGAGATGTAAAGGGTTTGAATATAAGGGTTTGTTCATTTTCAATACAAAAATGTTTTTTCTTTTTATTTTCATTACTTCTTCGTAGCTAAACAACTGTCCCTATTTATTGTTAGTAACCCACATCATATTAAATGAATTTGAGACTTAGAATTACTTTTTATATAATTATTTTCAAATGTTATTATAAAATATTTCTTCATAAAATATATATTTCAATATTTCTGATTGAACAAACCATTTCTATGGAATAAACTAAAATTAATGTGATTCAACTTAATTGAATTAGGTATAATTTAGTATATTTGTTTAATGGTATATGGTTAAATTTTATTCATTAATTTTTCAATATGAAAATGAAAGAAAGAAGACTACAAATTTTTAAAAGAGTTTTTAACATTATTATGACTTAAAACGATAAAATTTAAAAGAATAATTATGATGCATATAATTATTTATTTCATTGCAGTAAATAGAAGTATTTTGTTTTTATTTAAAAGAGTTTTATTTGTTGTTGGTTCTAGGGATATAGAAAGAGTGTATAATAGAATTATTTGACTAATTAATTAGAAGTAGATAAGACTAATTCAAATAAAAAAAAAAACAAAGAATTAAGAAAAGAATATTAGAGTTATTAAATTGAAATAAAATAAAATTAACAATAAAGAAATTTAGTTTTAAATCAAATGTATTGATTTGAAAATAATAAAGATGAATATAAGAAATAAGTTATAAGAAGTTATAACCAATAAAATTTATGAAAGGAATAATACAATAATTTTAATTATATTAAAAAAGTATTTAATCATTCTGAATATTATATTTGGATTTAAAGAATGTATAGACTCTGTTTTTAGAAAGTATTATCAGAAGAAGTAATATCAAAATCAATATTATTTTCTTTGATCCAAGATTCTATTTCTTCATTAATAGATAATATTTGTTGATTAATAGATGTTATTTGTTTTAAAGATTTATTCTTCTTTTTTTCACTAATTACTTTTTTTTGTTCCATTTCTGCATTTTGTTTTGCTATTAAGTAACTTTGAGTTAATTCAGTTATATCTCTTTTTTTCTTTTCAAGATTTTTTGTCATTTCTTCTAATTCTCTCATTTCTATGTTTATTTTATTATGAATAATTTCATAAAGTTGTTTGAGATCATTTGTTGTTTCTAAGGGAGTTTCATTATTCATTGTTGTTTTTAAATTTTTAGTTTCTTCAAAGAACTAAGAAATAGATACGAAAAATGATTTAATTTTATGAATTATTTCATTTATAATAATGAATTAAAAGGAGGTTGAGGTTCTAATTGTTGTGCTTGATGTTTTTGATCTTTAGATAAATGAATTAAGCATTCCCCAACTCTTTTTCTATTATGATAAACAATACATTTTTCAATATATTGATTTGTAATAATAAATGTTAATGGAAGAATAAATCTTCCAATTTCATGTTCTTTTTCTGTTATAATACAAGTAATCCAATATCTTTTTAATACATCTAAATTAAAATGGTTTAGAGTTAACACAGTTTGTATAAAATTAGTTTCATAACGTTTTGGAGATATAGATAATGTAGTAACAACAGAAGAAAGAACTTTTGAATTAAATGTTAATAATAAAGGTTTATCTATTTTAGATGTTAATTTTAAATGAATATTGTCTATATTAACTTTTAGAGTTGAAGAATCAACAAAAGATGGTGTTGGAAAATCTTTAAAAGAGAATGTTGAAGTAACACAATTATGAAAAGTTTTATCTTTTAAATCAATTTCATTTCCTTCATTTAATAAAGGAGATTCTATTTGTAATAAATGTCTACTTGTAGGGTCAATACAATCCCAAATACTTCTTTGAAAAATAATACCATTTGATGCAAATGCTTTTGTACGTCTTATAGCTGTATCAAAAGAAGGTATTTTATTCAATGGAGGTTGTTCAAAAATTGTAAAGAAGATTTCTTGAACATCTGTATTAAGATCTATTTGTGATTTAATAAACATTGATTCATCTCCTTGAATATTTTGTAAAGGGTGAAGAGCTAAAAAGGCTAATGTAGTTTCATTTATACTAAATAAAATTGCACTTCCCCAACACTTTAGTTTTGACCATTTTTGTGGTTTAGATTTCTCAAAATAAACATTACTAACTTCAACATTATGTAATTTTTTATATTTTTCTCTTTTTAATAATACACATTGAGCAATAATATCTGTTGTATGAACAGCAACTAATACATATGGAGATATTACTGCATTAAGTAATAAAAAAATATTTTTAAATAAATCAAATGGTGGTTGATAATCTCCAATAAACATTGAAGGATCATAATTACATTTATTTAATTGAAGAACAATAATATCTTTATCATTTTCTTTCATAACTTCATTTAATAATGCACCATCTGGTGGAATTAATATTTTTTCCATATTCCATGTTATAAAACGAACATTAATTTCTTTTGATAAAGAAGGTAATAAATATGATGATGAATTATTTCCAATATCAAGAAGATTTAATCCAGGTGGTGGTGTGATTAGTCTTGATTTATTTAATTGAAATGCAAGTTGATATGATAATGATATTTCAGAAATAAATAACATTTTTGGTAAACTAGTTGTTTTAGTATATAATAATAATATTCTTGGATCATGGGTGATATCACATGCAATAACATCATCTAATAACATAGAAATACATAGTCCACTTTCAATTAAATATTCAGTATAATGTGTTTTTGTAATATGAATATGAACTTTTGTTTGATTTGCTTTTTTCATTGAAATATCTGTTTTTAATACATTACGAATGCATAAAATTACACTCTCACAAGACTCTTGTTGTTCTGAAAAAAATATTTTTCCTAATAATAAATTTAACATTTCTTGTGGTTTTTGGTATTGTCCTGTTGTCATAGAAATAAATGATCTTTTGACTGATGTTTTTCCATCAGATAAAACACCACTAAATCCTCTTTTACCATTTCTAGTATAATCTGTTTTCATTGCTTTAGTTCCTGTATATCTAAAACTCATTTGATTAGCATGGTCTGCCCAAATATTCATATAGTCTGTATTTATTGAAATTGTTAATTGTGGATTTTGAACATTAAATTCTTTTAATTGTAATTCAAGAATCATTTTACCAATACATGATTGTATTACATTTGTTCTATCTAAACAATCAATACAATTTGTTCTTATTACACCATTTTGTTGTTTTAAAATTCTTCCTTCATTATTAATTGTAAAAAAATTAAATGTCATCATTCTTTTATTAATTGAATTAAGTAAATATCTTATATTTTCATATTTATTATTTGCACATTCTTTGTGAAAGTCAAACGCATAATAATCTACTTTTAATTTATTATTAAGTCCTAAATAAAATTCATACATATCATGTAATACTTTTTCTGGTCCATGATTATCTAATAAATTAATAGCAATAACATCTCCATATATTTGTTTTAATTTTTCAAAATGATTTGTAATGCACCAATCTTGATATATTGTTTGATAAAATTTCCCTTTAGGTCGGAAAGTATCTTCTTCATTTGTTTTCCAAATTAATGGAATAGTTCCTCGTATTTGAACAAAGCTAGAAATCATTCCATCTTTTTCAATTATTTGTTCTGTTTCAACAAAATTAGAAACATTCCCATTAATATCACCACCTCTTGAAGAAAATCTTAATCCAGTTCTTGAACAATCCCTTCTTGAAAATAAAACATAATTAATTCCATATTCAAATTTTGTTGAACGAATAAACCCATCTACAAAAATAATTTTCCATTCCTTAAATCCTTCAATCATTTTATGCATACTTTTGTTCCAATAAAATCTATCATCTATTTTTTTATTTTGTTTCTTCATTTCTTGAAAACATAATGTTATGTTCATATCATAACTATAATACAATAAACAATCATCAAGCATTTTCTTAATATCTTGTATGAGTTTATTGTCAGTTTTGTATAAATCATTTTTTATTGTTGGATGAATCAAAGGAAGAACTTTAATATCAACCACATTTCTTATTACTTGTCTATTAATTTCTACACATTTTATTCCTTTAATACCGATACAAACAACACAATTTGGTAGTGTGATAAATCCCATAAGTTCATCAAATTTATATTGTTGTAATAATTGTCCATTAAGTGGTTTTTGCTCAAATATTTTTTCCTCATATTTGAATGATAATTTTGTTCTTCCTTCTTTTTCAAGTAATACACCATCTGATAAATAAGAAACAATTATTGGGTCAGTCATTTCTGACTTAATACGTCTCATTTTTAAGTTAAATAAAAAGAAAAAATTAAAAACAAAAAACAAAAAGAAATAAACATAAAAATTTAGTTATTTAAAATATCTCTTGTTTTTACTTGAACCATTTTTTTATAACTCTTAGGATTTGGTGTTGAAATAAATGGCATTGACTTTTGATGTTGTTCTATTTGATTTATAAGTCTTTTATTAATAATACGTTCAAGTGTTCTTTTTGCATCATCTAAATTTCTATATCGTTTCATTGTTGTTCTTAACTTCTTAAAATATACTTTATCATCTTTTAAATCTCTTTCATTTATTTCAAATGATTTAAATGCTTTTTTTCTTTGATCAAGATCATTTACTGTTTGTTCATCATATTTATTTGTCTTTTTACCATCACAACACAAAATAAGAAGTATCAATAGATAAAAAAGAGTTTTCATTGTCATAAATTAATATTATATTATTTTAAGTTCATTAAATGATTTAAATAAAAAAAAAAATAAAAAACACAAATACTTTCAATCAAAATTTTGTTATAAAGTACTTGCTGATTTTTTTGCATCAGCAAACAATGAAATTGCCATGTCAACATCAGCTTTTTGAATTACTATGTTACCATTTGTTTTTGCTACTATAGATGTTGGTGTTAACATTTGAAGAGTGAATCTTAATGATGTTTGTGTTGCTAATTCAGCTAATGATAATAATGCTTGTTCTGATAGTTCAACATTTTCTACTCCTGCACGAATATTAATAATTTTTAAAAGTTCTTGAAGAGTATATTGTTTTGTTACAATTACTAATAATCTATCTAATAAATCTAATGGTATTCCATGTGGTGCAAAGTCTTCTGTTCCTCTCACTTGGACTAATCCTCTATTTGTAGCAAATACAACAATAGGTGCTAATGTTGATTCTAATGCTCTATTTAAGAATGCAAAACATTCAGCATCTAACATATGAACTTCATCAATAAATAACACTCCTGGAATTAATTCAGCAATTCCTTGACTAATATATTTATTAACCATTTTATTAACTTCTCTTCTTAATTTATCAGTCATTTCAATCTTTTTCCCTCCAAAAGAATCAACTCCATTTGGTGATTTAATATTAGCTGCATCTAATTCATATAATGAGACATGTGTTATTACTTCTCTTTTTTGATGTACATCACCACTAGGAAGTGAAACAAATTTATCATTTTCAAGGTCATGTTCTAAAGCATAACTATCACATTTTCCCATTCTTTTAACATCACCTGATTTTGATTCAATACTAATAACATCTCCTAATGCAACTTTTTCAACTTGTAATTTATCATATATTCCTGGGTCTAATCTTAATTGTTTTGTTTCTTTATTTGTTTTTAATGAAACAATTACTCCACATACTGTTTTTCCATATCCTCCAACAGCATTTGGTTGAAATTCTGGACTAATTTCTTTAACTTCTCCAATATATACATCTTTTATTTCTGTAATTTTTATCCCAATTGCTCTTCTAAAATTCTCCATTAATACTTCTGTTTTTTTAATTTCAGATGAAAATACTTCTGACCCTACCATTGCTCTAAATGGAACATGTTCTCCTAATTCTTTTGCTAATGCTTGTGCCAATGCTGTTTTACCAGTCCCTGGTGCTCCTGCAAGTAAAATAGCTCTTCCAGCCATTCGTTTTGCTTTTACCATCTCAACAATCAACCCAAGTGCTTCTCGTGCATTTTCTTGTCCAACAAGTCCACATGTATTATTTGTTGCATTTCCATTAGCATCTAAACCAAGTCCAGTGATATGTGAATGAGAAGAAGTACGTTCTTTTGGTTGTTCATTGTGGAGTTCGACAATTTCCATGATAATTAATGATTTTCAGTTTTTTAAATGTTTTTCTTTTTTTTTGTTTTAAATAATAATTTTTATATTTTTTATTTCATTAAATAAATATTAAACTGTTTAATCAGTTTTGATGGACATTAATCCATCCTACCACATCAAAGATGTTATTCTTTTAATATTACAAACATATATTGATTTAACAAAAGAAATTAATGAAACTGAAGTTTGATTTTATTTTTTATTTGAAGTGATAAAAAAAAGAAATAGAAATTAAATAAGAATAGCCTGATAATAAAACAATAAAAGAATTACAAAAGTCTTTAAATGAAAACAATACAGAATTCTCTAAATGGCTTGAAGGAATTACACATCTTGTTGAAAAAGAATATCCATACGTTTCAACTAAAATGAATTTTGAAAATTTCTTCTTTAAGTTTGTTATTATTTCTATTAACTTCATAAAAAGAAATAATTACCTTTTAGAACTAAAGCACATCAAATGCTTTTATCAAAAGAATTTAGAGATTTAACTAATTTAAAACAAAGTGATTTAATCAATTATCAAATTTATATTCATAGAGCAGTTGTTACACATACTACATTGTATTATACTCTAAATTATATTTTTTGTAGAACTATGCTTTCTATATTATTTAGTATTATTAAAGCATTTTTGTCAAAAGCATTTTATGGAATTGGAAATCCATTAGAAGAACTTAATAAAATGCAAGAGAAATACCAATCTCCTGTATTTGTTCTTTTTCAAAATGATTTAATTAATGATTGGTTTATTGAAACTCAACAACAACTTAGTCAATTTAATTATCATCCATCATTATTAATTGAAACATTAAATACTACAAAATCATCTCCAATTATTGATTCTTTAATAACAACATATCGTCAAATAGTATCATTTTTTGATTCAATTTTATTTCTCTTTGGACAACATCAACATTTTACACCAGAATTTAAATTTAATACACCATTAACACCAATAATGGAAATGCTTAAAACAAGTTATCAACAATTACAAAGTGAAGCATTTAAAGCATTTGTACATTTTACTATTACAATAGCAAATGACCATTGTGTTCCATTAAATAGAAAACCAGTTGGATTTGCAAAAGATTTTTTGGGATTATGTGAACAAATCCATTTTTTTCTTCCATTTCATTTTATTAATATTGAAGATAATTTTGTAGATATTAAATTCCAACAAAGTCAATTAAAATGGTATTTTTCTATCTTTACTAAAATACTTGAAAAAGTAAGTGAATGTATTATAAGTGGGAATAAATCAAAAATGTCAACATTAATTTGTGAACTTGAAGAAGGAGTTGCTATTATTAATAATTTATCTCAAGATGAAATGGATATATTACTTTGGGCACAAACTAGAATGAAGAATCATCTTACTACAATTGAAAAATGTATTGATGATAATAACTTTTCTATGATAGTTATTACATTAAAACGATTAATTCAAATTAATTCTGTTGTAAAACAATATTGTATGCTTCTTTTACCAAAGGATTTTGATAGTTATGAAATTGAAAAGTTAGAGAAAGATTTATTAGGTGGATTAAAACAATTAATTGAGAAAACAATTACCAAAGATCAATATATTACTTTAACCGATAAATTTCAAAATCAAATTCAAAAATTAATTTCATCAGCTATTTGGAAAGGAAGAGATGAAGAGATTGTTCATTGTGTTATTACAATTCATTTAATTTCTCAAAAATTTGATTCTTTTACAAAACTACAAAGACCACAAGCAATTTCTACAATAAAAGAAACTATTAAAAGATTTGTTGTTTGTTGTAGAGAAAGAAAACCAGTAGATAGAACATTAATTAATCTACTTGATAAATTAGAAGTATTTTCAATTGAATATGAGTCTATGGAAAAATTTCAAAATATACTTCAACAACTTCTTACTATTTGTGAAACAATTTTAACTGAAGTTATTGATTGTTGTGAATATATTGGTGAAGTTGCAATGGAATATTCACATAATTTACTTGATATGATGTGTAATATGTTTCAAAAACATGTTTTTTATAGAGGATTTACATTACCAACATTTTTAAAAGAATGTATGGCATATGCAATATCAATACTTACCAATTCAATACCAATTACAAATGTTACTGAAGAATTACCACTGTATTGTAGTTATATTCTTTTAGAAGCAACATGTATTGCTACAACACATAATAATCATCAAAACCCAAATAGTATGAATGATTGTTTAAATGCTGCATGTAAACTTGAAAGTGATTTATTTAAATTAACATCTACAATTTTAACATCATATAAATATTCATTTAAATATTTTTCTCTTCAACAACGAATAAATTTTACTATACTTACATTATGTAATACAGTTAGTTCATTTTGTGTTAATTTCTTTTCTCAAAATATTCAAACTCAAGAAACACACTTTAATCTTCTTAAAGAAGAGTCTAATAAAATATCAACAATAGTAGAATATTTATTATCAGATTCTAATTCAAATGTTCATCCTTCTATATTATCAATTTCACAAATGTTTGATAAATTTTCAGATATGGTATTACCTCTCATTCAATTATTAAAACAAACAAATGGAAAACTTGATAATAATGCAAAAGAAGCATATACACAAGAATTATTAAGATGGAATAGATTAATAGTTGAAGTATGTTTAAATAATTGTTCAATAGAACGTTTAGTTGAAGATTTTGCAATACTTTCTAATGAATTAAAAAATTATGTTTCAGGAACAGATTTAACAAAACATTGTTATGCAATTAGTGGAATGTTTTCATTTTTTAGAGAATATATTTGTCTTGTTGATAAATTTTCATTAAATTTATTATATCCTTCTGTTTCATGTAAAGCAGTTATAATGCTTATTTTATATTCTTATTCAAAACAATTTGATAGAACACTTCCAACAATTGATTTAAGTGCAATGGATGAAAGTACATTCTTTTATATAAAACAGTCATATAATAAACTTCTTGTTTATTTAATTTTTTTAGTAAAACCATATGTAAATTGGAGTAGAATGTATCTTGAAATAAATGAATTAATTGATGGATATGAAACAAAAAGTTCATCAGTACAAACAAAAATTAAATCATTCTTTATAAGGTCATTAAGTCTTGTTAATTGTTTTTTACAAACAAGAGAAACAGTTGATTGTTTTGAAATTGCATTTAAAGGATATTGTAATGATGTATTATCAACTTATAATAATCTTCATATTCCAATTGAAGTCTTACAAACATTGAAAGAAATGTTTATTAAAAGAGCTACAGAAAAAGAGTATATTGAAGATATTATTATTGATGTAGTATATTCATTTAAATTATTTAATACAATTAGATATAATTCAGATTCTTCTTCTTCTACAAGAATAGAATTTCAACTTATTAATTATCATATTAGAAAAACTCTTGATAATGCTTTAAATATAATAAGATTAATATCATCAATAAATTCTTTTAAAAATAAAAATATTATTAAAATTCTTCATCTTATTGGTACATTAAATGAAGATTATTCTTCAGTTACATCAATTCAAGATACAAAAATTATTCAACAAAGAGTCACAATAATTCTTTCTTCATTTACTCTTGCTATTCAGAAATTAATAAACTTTGAAAGTTATTATTCAAATAAGATGTTATTCTTTTATAAACAAATTATTATTTTCTATTATTTTGTAAAGAATCAAACAAATGATGAAAACCAAATATTATCAAATCAACAATCATGTGAAAAAATTATGCTTGAAGCTAGAAAAATATTTTCTCAAGTTGTAAAAATTAATAATGTCTTTTTCTCTTTTACAGATGATACTATTTGTTTATCAAATAAAGGAAATACATTATTATCAAAACGTATTACTAATTTATTAGAATCATGTAATGATTTACTTAATAAATTTCAAACATTTTCTTATGACAATCTTAATGCCTCAAGTAATGAATTAACTATTGAACAAACTAAAGTTATTCTTGAAAAAATTAATGGTGTTTTAAGTTATAAATCTAATTCTTTACATAAAAAAATTATTGACATATGTGAAAGTGTTGTAGATGGATTTGTCTTTTTTGATAAATTTAAAAATCAACCTACTTCTCTTCTTCTTTCACTTAATTTATATGAAACTTATTTTAGAAAAATATCTGATATTGTTAAAGCTGCTATTTTAGCAGAAATTGAAACAAGAAGAGAATTAAATGAATATCCTCAATTAACAAATATAATGCAATGGAAATTTGATTTATATCATTCAAGTATTATTAATTTTATTCTTCCTTTTCGTCAAATGTGTTATGAAGTTATTGAAAAAAAGGATATAATATCTTCTGATATGGTAATTCAACAAATTAAAAGGATAATTCATGATACAGGAATTGAAGATAGAGTATTTTGTAATAAAACTATAAGAGAATTCTTACTTCAAAAAGATTTAATTGATCAAAATAGATTAAGAAGAATTGAACATTTAAGAATTCTTTATGATATGACAATGAATCAATTTACAAAAGAAAATTGTCAAATTTTCTTCAATAAAATAAAAGAATTTAATTTAGAAGATGGAATTCCATATCTTGAAATGAATGAAATAGAATTTAATGAAGAGTTAATGAATGGAATGAAACAACATATTCTTAATAAAATTCAACTTTTCATTCCATCTGTTAAAGTTTTTGCAGAAGAATGTATTAAATTTTATAAATCATGTAATGTATTATTACAAACAATTTCCATGTTTAGAAACTCAAACAATCAAATAGAAAAAGTTAGAAAAACACTTAAAAGATATTGGAATAAATTAAAATTATTATTACGTAGTATACAATTATTTGATTATATGAGTCCTTCTATAGGAAAAATATTATCTCAAGAATATAAAGTGATTGAAAAACATATTATTGAAATGATTAATTTTGGAAATAAAACAAATGACATTGACCATTGTTTAGATGAACAACTTCCTTTAATTTATAATGACTTAGTAGTTATTGCAGGAATTTCATTTCTTCAACACAATCAAACAACAGAAATTATTAAACTCTTAAATAAAGCAATTGACAAGAAAAATCAAGATAAACATATTGAAACATCTATTTGTTCATTTATATTAAAAGTAGCACAAAGTATTGTTTTAAATTGTGAACATCCATTTTTTGCAATAGAACAAGTAATAGACCATGGATTTGATAAAAATGTAACTACAATTCAAAAAGCATATTCACAAATATTTATTATGAAAAAAATTTGTCATAGTCAAAATACAGAAATAAATAATATTCCAATTGAATTAACACCAATTATAAAAAATATTAAAGAAGCTCAAACAATAGAAGAAATGATTATGACAAATGATAAAATGTTAACTGAAGAAAAAAAATATTTTGATATTTTTCATTTTAAACCAACAGGATTTATTGGTCAAATTGAAGTATTTAGAAACGCACAAGAAAATACAAATCAATTTAAAATTAGTCTTCATCAAATGGAACAAAATAAAAATCAAAATTGGAAAGAATTTGGATTAAAAGTATTTAAAAGTATTCATGAACCAATATTTGAAGAATTTTATTATCAACTTTTTCAATTTTTAGTTCTTATTGCTTCTGTTATTCAAACATTTATTAAAAGAACATTAACTTGTGGACAACAATGTGCTATGATTAAAGAATTTGAATTATTTATTACTGTTTCTAAACTTCTTCAAAAAATTTTAGAATCATTTGAAAGGGAAAATACGTCTAATACTATTATAACAGAATTAACTCTTTCAATTAATAATTATCTTAATAATTGGAATGAACCTATTAATGTTATAAATAATATTATCAATACAATTTATTATTTTCAACAACATGACAAACAAAACATTTTTGGCACAGCTCAAGAATGGTATAAAAATAAAGATTCTATTCTTCAAGAATTTGCTCCTATTGAAAGTTTTTTAAAAATTACTGAAGACCAAATTAATAGAGCAATAATTGAAGAACAATTATCTTCTTCTAATAGACAAAATTTTATGCTTGCTATTGATAGATGTTTAGGAAATTCAGGAGATCCTCAACTTATGGAATTATTTGATAAACAAAGAGAATTATTATCACATTTTGGTAAATTAACAAGAAAAAGTGCACCTTATTTTATTCAATGGATTGTAAATATTTTACAAACATATGGAACATTAAAACGTTTAGCTTTAACACAATTTAGATTATTAAACATTATGTATAAAAGAATTATTTATATTCAAGCATTAGGTCAATGCACATTATCTGATTATAAAGAAATAGAAGATTGTATTTATGACTATTTAAGAATAATGAGATATATGACATTATCAACAAGAAGTGCATCTTTAACACAAGACTCTGTTTCAAATACATCTTTTTTTATGAATGAATATTTTAAAGGTGTTACAAAAATTGAACCAACAAATTTAAGTGGTAGATTAAGATGGATGATTGAATTATTTGCTTATTGGAACCAACTGCAATTTTCTCCATCACCTTCTTATGCAACTTATTCTCTTCATGATTATTTATTATGTCAAAAACAATTAAAGATAATTGATAAAGGAAGTATTATATTCTTATTAATGGCATATGCATCAGTAATGGATATTACAGAACAAGAACATTTTGATTTAATTAAATTATCTTCAGAAACAGATAAATTAAATGGGAGAATTGATGAGACAATAAGAGACATAGAATATACAACATATGATTGGATTGATTTTTATCATAGTATCACAGATTTTGAAAAAGGAAATGGATCAATTAACACTAAAATTAATAAACTTTTAGGAGAATGTATTGTTAGAGGTTATTATGAACAAGGAAGTACTTTTATGGATGTTGTAGATATAATACAAAAATTATATTATTTAAGTGAAAGAAATTTAAAATTATTTAATCAAACAAGTGAAGAAATTGATATAACGTCTGTTATTCAAATGGTATTAAATATTGCAGATGATAGAGTTCTAATTTGTAGAAAAGGGGTTTTATTAATTCAACAAGAAGGTAAGAATTTTGATGATTTTTGTAATTCATGTAGTTCATATGTTGGATTTAATGATTCTCCATCAAATTTTATAACAAGAGATATTATTAAATCATTTACTCAGGCTATTCAAATTAATGACAATCATTCTATGATAAATTATACACATACTTTACTTCACTGTGTTATTGGTCCAGTTTATCATTTAATGATTGCATATTATCAATTACGAGCTGTTTTAGGTAAAATTTTATTACTTTCATTTAGAGACCAACATACAAAAACATTTTGGTTAGTTTTACAACGAAGTGAAAGGTATTTTGAAAGATTTATTGGTTGGGTTCAATTAATATGTGTTATTCAAAATATTGATTATGACACAGCATTTAATCAACCAATTCAACTTATTCGTTCACAAGTTTCTAAAAGAAAATTGAGAGCAGATGATTTTAAACCATTAGATAATAAATTTGTTGAAGTTCTTCATCCTATATTTTTAAGAATTGTTTTTGCATTAGATGATTTATTAACTTATCAAACTAAAGATGAATTAATTAATGGGATGAAACAACTTCTTCCCCTTATTTCAGAGTCAAATCAATTTGTTAATTATTTATCAAAAAATAATCTTGGAAATATTTCTAATCCATTAGTACCTTTTCATTCATGTTTTGCATTAATACAATCATCTCCAGAAAATCTTGATCAAACTGCATTATTTGGAATTAAAAAATATTTAAAAAATCTTTCAGAATCTCTTTCTACAATTTTTAGATTATTTGATGTTCAAACAACACTTGTTAATGATTTAGTTGATAAAACAATTAAATCATTGAAGAATGAAAGTGTAGATAAAAGTAAAAAGTATTTTAATGATCTTCATCGATATTTTAGATTATTCCCAAGAATGTATTTATTAGTTAATTCATTCTATTCTATTTTTGATGACACTGTTTCAACTCATATTCATTTATCTGATTTATATGATTTATTATGTGAAATATCAATTGAAGATAGAGAATCTTTAACTCCAAGTAGATTCATTGAAAAAAATAGAGAAAGGTCATTTTCTGATCCATTACAACCATGTCTTAATAAAAGAATAATTAAACCTATTTCATCAAATAATCCAGACACATCTCTACCTTCATTTAAAAAACCAGCTCAAAATCCAATTCGTTTATTAACTAAATTTAAAAATTCATTTAGTACATTCTGCCAGTCTCATCTTAGATTTGGAGGATATTTTGTTCAACTTATTCTTAATGTTATTACATTAATTAAAACAACTCCTGACACACAAACCCAAATTGATGAACTTTTAGAATTATTAGGAAATGTATATTCATTATGTTTACCAATAGTATGGGTTGCACAATCAGCAAAATTATGTCTTGTTAAATATTATGGATTTAGTGGTATGCAATTAAAAGGAATACCAAATCAAGTTAGAGGGTCAATTAGCAGTTTATTAAAAGATGTTGTTGATCCAGTCAATGAAGAAACAATTAAAAATCTGAAAAACACATCACTAACTGTATTAAGACAATTACTATTAGGACTTTCATTTAATATTAATATTGTTGGATATTTATATCATAAAATTATTAGTATTAAAAATGCTGTATCTGGAGATGCTCATATTTCTCTCCATCCAACAGCAGTTGGTATAATTCTAGAAACAGTAGGAAATGAAATTAGTAGAGCAGTTTATGATATTCTTTCAGAAAATCCAAAAAGAAAAACAGAATTACCAGTAAGATATGTTAGAGAATTACAAAAAGTATTATTATCAGTAGGTGTTAATCAAATTCATAGAAGAATTACTGATGTTTCATCTTCATTAATGATAGATGCAGTTCCATTAAAAGCAATACAAAATAACGTATCAATTTTAATATCAATTTTAATTCAAAGTTGTCCAACTGAAGAAATGTTAAGTATTATTCAAAAATATTATAGATATGCTTTTAAAGATATGAAAGGAAGTCAATTAGTTAATGAAAAAAGAGGAGAAAAAGTTAGAAATTTAGTTCAGTTAATTTATTCACAAGTATCACAAAATCCAATTGTTATGAATGATATTGGAAATGAAATGATTGGAATATTATCTTTAACTATTTATGTATGTTTTTCATGGAGAGGATATAATGATGTTATTGAAAGTAATATGGCAATTCAATTAACTTTAGCTAAGATTCAATTCTTATTAGAAGTTTTAAGTGATGTTGATTTTATCAAAAATAGTAAAAAAGAAGTTATTGATGTATTAAAACAAATTAATGATACAATGAATGCATTAAATAAACACCCATTTATTAATAAAGACTTTATTATTATAACTAAAGAACTTATTCTTGTTATTTGTCCATTATTATCAAGTATTACAACAAACCATATTGAATTAAGTAATAATGCTGATGAATTACTTTCTATTCTTCAAGAAATTGCTTCAAATTCTGACTTAAAACAATCATTTGTTTTATCATCACTTTTCACAACAAAACTTATACTTCATTCAGCAATGTTTTTATCTGAATTTTTACTTGAACATGACGTTAATATCAAACTAGTAGAAGAACGTTTATCTGAATCTTTAATAATGGCAATTGCATTAATTACTTTCTTACAAACTTTTCCTGTAACTGATAACCATACAAGAAGGTCACAAAGAGTTATAAATACAATTAATAAAATAATAGAAAATAGTGTTATGTTGTATAAACTTAAAAAATTAAGAGCAAAAAGAAATATTAAAGAATTTCCATCATCATTTAATCCAATCAATCTTCCGAAATTTAGAAGTAATTTTAAAGTATCAAAATCAATTGAAAAAATAGTTAATGCAATTCAAAAAGGAAATGTAAAAGAAACATTTAATGTAATTCATAAATTTATTGAATCAAATAAATATATCACTATTACATATGAAGAATTAAATCATGTTGAAAATGATCCAATCAAAATTGATGAATGTATTCGAAGAATTGAAGCAATAACATTATTAAATCGTATTATTTGTTGGGTATTAATGATTTCTCATAACTTTACAACACCAGACGATATACCATTGATTTGTTTAGAGATTGAATCTTTCATGGATTCTACTGAAACCATTTCTCATTCTAAATAATGTCTTTGTGTGTTATTCGTTTTTGTTCTTTTCATATAGAAAATATATTTTTAAATTTATTCAATCTTTTTATAATAGTAATTAAAAAATAAAAATTTTACGGATTTATAATGGAATAAAGAGTTATGTTTATGTAAATTATTTTAACAAACTTAAAATACTATCTTAGAGAAAAACACTCCCAATTGAGGTGAAAAAAAAACGAAACTAAATCATAAAAAACTAAATGAATTAAAAAAAAACTTAATCAAAATAATTATAATTTAGGGATAAAAAAGGGTAAGATGACAAATACTTTGAAATTGGTCTAATTTAAGAGAGAAAAACCTTTAAAAGAGAAAGGAATTTTGTATATCAGATCTGTATTACAATGACTGAAACACCAAAGAAAGATGATGAGGTTCTCATTCAAGAAATTAATGTCAATTCAACCTCTCCTTCACCAGAAGGTATTCATGAAATCAACGATCTCTTTGAGGGATTTGAGAATGCTAATGCAGAAGAACTATCTACTGAACATACCAACAACGAAGAAGCCTCCACTTGTCTTCATGAAAAACAACAACCAGTTGATGATATGGACATAGAAGGTAGTGATGATAAAAAGCATAAGTCATCAGACAGTTCTTCTGAAGAAAAGAAACCGAAAATGAAAAAAGATAAAAAAGAAAAGAAAGACAAGAAGGATAAAAAAGATAAAAAAGATAAAAAAGAAAAGAAAGACAAGAAAAATAAGAAAGACAAGAAGGATAAAAAAGACAAGAAGGATAAAAAAGATAAGAAAAATAAAAAAGATAAGAAAAATAAAAAAGATAAAGAAGAAAAGAAACCAAGAAAGACTAATAAAAAAATTAATAAAGAAGAAATTATTAGGATGGTTAAGAGTGGTGAATATAAACTTGTTCCTATAGAACAATATGATAAATTAGTACGTAGTACTAAGAAATTACACAAAGCAATAATGAACATTATCTCTTTGGAAAAATGATAACTAAAAAATATGTTTATCAAGTTAAAATTAATTTAATTTGTTGGTTATATCTTCTTTTTTCAATTAATATTTCTCTATTTATTGAATAAATGATTTAAATGCTTGAGCATATGCTTCAGGTAAACAACTTGCTTTACCATTTGACAATTGACCATTTCTATTAATTGTAGCAATGTACATTCGTTGAGCTCCTTCAAAAAATTCAATTGCAGAGTATGTATATGTTACTCCATTAACAATACAATTACCACTATGTTCATGGAATTCTTTTGTCATTTCTCTTGCTTTAATCAACAAAGGATCGTTATCAACTTTATTATGTTGGAGACGAATCATTATAAAATTTATGTAGTTCTAATCAACAATACTTTTATTCTTTCTTATTTACGTTATATATAACACAGATAAATATTTATTTTTTGAAAAGAGACAAAAAGAAACAATAATTTTATCATTTATTTTCGCATGAACCAAACACAACCCAATAAACCTAAAATGAGAATTGTCTTTGTTGGAACATTTGGTGTTGGAAAGACATCACTAATACAACAATATTGTAATGAAGAATTTCATGAAAATCCTGTTTCAATTGACAAAATAAACAAAGAAGATAAAAGAAAGAAAAACGTATTTGATATTGAGATGGTTGATTCAATGGGAATTGAAAAAGATGACCCAAACAATTATTTTTATTTCCAAAAATGTCATGGATGTGCGTTAGTATTTGATAGAACATCTCAAGAATCTTTTGATGCACTTCAACAACTTTATACAAATATCAAAAAATATGGCTCACAGGATATGAGTCTTATTCTTATTGGAAATAAGTCGGATGGTTCTGTTGTTGTTCAAAATGGAATTGCACAACAATTTGCTACAGAACATTCCATGAGGTATTTTGCATTAACTGCTAAACAACATAGCCAAGTTGTTGAGTCAGTAGAATATCTTGTAGATTTGATTTATAAAAACTATTATAAAGAAAATAAGTCGTGTTATATTGTTTAACTAATTGTTAATGAAATTACAAATTGAATTAATCTAATGCAAATGATTATTTCTTTGTTATTTTTTTCCTGTTTTCTCTTCAATTACTTTATGAGTTGTATTAAATAAATTTAATTGTTCATATGCTTTATTAGGTAAAACTGGTTGTCGTGATTCATTTTTTGCTGTTTCTCCTTTATCTAATGCATCAAGAACAGAATTTATTCCTATTTTAGCTAATCCTAATGCAATAATATTGGGATTAATAAAATGACTATTTTGTGAATAATCATCAAACTCAGACTCTTTAGTTTCTTTGAAAGCTGGTGAAGATAATTGTTGACTATTAATAGAGTCTTGTGGAGTAGTCATACAAGAAATTTAAAATAGAGAAAATAAGTTCAATTTTAATAAAAGAAACGAAGAATGAAACTATATCATAACCAATCAATATTCATTAAGATCAAATAGTTTGATATGATAACACTTCATTACCATATTCTCTAATTCTTTTCTTCATTTCAATTCCTATTGTTTTTGCTCCTTCTTCTACTATAGATAATAAATCTCCTAGTCTTTGTAATGGCATTTTTCCTTCTGTTTGAAGTAATGCCACAGCACCACTCTTTTGCATTATAGCAGTATGAACATTAAATACTGTTCCAACATTCTCTTCATCTTTATTCATATCAACTACCATTTTTCCATCAATATATCCTCCTTCTGCTGCTGCTACAATATCAATCATTGGTATTCCTGCATCAATTAATGCTAATGTACATGCATTAATTACAGCCGCTGTAACACTACCATCATCTTGCATAACTTGTACTCTTAAATCAATCATAGTTTCTGGAAGAAGTTTTGTAATAATAATTTGTTCATACATTTGTTTTAATAACTCTGCTGTTTCAATCATTGTTCTATCGTGCATTTGTTCTCTTCTTTTTCTTGTTGCAAATGTAGCTTGTGAATATGATACCATAAGCTCAGCTCCTTCTCTATTTCTTCTTCTTCCTTCTAATGGACCAAATACAACTGCTTCAACAATAGTATTACCCATTCTTACTCTTGCTGATCCATCAGCAGTGCTTAAAAAGTTAATTTCCATTTCACACTTTCTCATTTCTGTTGTTCTTCTTCCATCAAGACGATATCCTTCTGGAGAAATATATTCCATCAATTATTTTAAATAATCTTTTTTCAGTTTGTTTTGAACAAAAAATTTTATTTTTTAATTTGTGTTTTTTTTTTGATATTTAAATAAAAAAATGTTTTATATACAAAATCTATAAATAAAACAAAAAAATCATTTTATTATTGATGTTAATTAAAACTAACAACATCCCCCTGCATTCTTGTTTGGTGATGGGTCATTGATACTAACACCTGAGTTATTTGAAACTGTCACAGCTGATTTTTTTATTGATGAAGCAGCAGTTTGGAATACTTTTGTAATGTTTTCACCACTATAAGATGAACATAAAATAAGTGGATATCCAACACGTTTACTGTAATTTTGAGCTTCTTCATCACTAACCTCTTTTTTCAAATCACATTTTGCACCAACAAGAACAATAGCAATATCATCTCCTCCACTTTTACGTGTTAAATCAATCCAATAATCTAGACTTTCAAATGTTTCACGACGAGTTACATCATAAACAATAATAGCACAATCTGCTCCTCTAAAATAAACAGGCATAACACTTCTAAATCGTTCATCTCCACTTGTATCCCATAAGTTCATTTCAACTTTACTTCCATTCTCAAGTTCACTAGAAGTATTATTTTTATTTCACTTTCTTTTTAATCATTTTAATTTAATTTATTAACTAAAAACTAACAAACATTACTTCTTTCAAAAATGATGCTCCAATAGTTGGATTATGTTGTGTATCAAAGAAGTTTTGTGAAAGTCTAATTAACATACAAGTTTTACCTGTAGAAAAATCACCAACCATAACTATTTTGTGTTTAGTATCAGCCATAATGAAATAAAGATAATTAGTTCAATTTTTATAGTTTTAGAAACATAAAAAAGTTGTAAAGACAGATTCTAATTATTTGTATTGGAGTAAATAATCGGGAAAATCAAATGATTTTTATAAAGTCAATTTGCTCATATACCAATCAATAAAAAACTTTATTCTTTTGATTTTTAATTTCTTTTTTTTTAATCAAATTGAAGTTTTACCAACAAAAAACTCATTCATTCTTCAGTCTTATATATTTTCCATGTTTTATCAAAACCACACGAAATAAATCCTTCATCATCCTCTAACCAATCTACATCTACAACTGGCTTTGAATGTTCTTCATATTTACATACCAATTTCCAATTCCAATTTTTTAATGACCAAAGTTTAATGGAATGGTCAAAACTACTTGTTAGTAATAAATCTCCTTGATGACTTAATTTTACGGCTGTGACAATAGTACTATGTGCTGGAATAGTATATCCACATCTTTCCATTCGAATATCCCATAATTTTACTGTATTATCATCAGATGCTGTGACTAATACTCCTCCATTACAATGCCAGTCTAGACTAGTTATTGTAGATGCATGTCCTTCATACTTTCCTATTTGTTTACCATTTCGAACATCAAATAAATGAACAATACGATCATTTCCTCCTGATGCAAATATCCCACCATCTCGTTGCCATCCAATACATCTTACAGAACCACTATGTCCAGTTTGTTTTAATACACATCCTCCATTCTCTAAATCCCATAATTTTATCATTGAATCATGAGACCCTGTTAGTAAAAATCTTCCTGATTGATGAAATTCTACCGCATTCACTCTATCAGTATGACTTTGAATACCAAGTGGTTGTTCTTCATTTTTTGCAAATAATTTGACATACCCTTGTGATGTTCCTACAACAAAATCAATTGGTGCTTCTTCAATAGGTGAAAAATTTAATGAATAAATTTGTCCTTCAACACTCGTTTCTCTTATTTTTGAACAATCACTTAAATCCCATACTCTGACTTTCCCATCTGCACCCCCTGTGATAACACTTTTTCTTCCTACTTTACATCGTAAAACTCTATATTCATCTCCAATCATTGAACCAACATTATGTATTGACTCATATTTGTGTTGAACATAATGAATTTCTTCTTTCGTTCTTGACTTAGCTCTAAGTAAACTATCAACTAACAACCATCTTCTTATTCCAATTAATTCTTCTCCACCATCAGTATAATGTAATTTAGTTATTAGTTGGTCGGTTTTTTCTTCTGTAAGTGCACATTGTGGAAATCCTTGGTCAGAACCAACTTTAGCTAATGCATCTCTCAGTCTCTCTCTTCTACTCTCAAATTCTTCTCCAAATAACATAATTGGTTCTCCTAATTCTCTCAATCTTAACATAACCATTTTATCTTCTGTAGGAAGTGGGATTTTTCTATATTTCCATTTTTCTTCTAATTTCATAATATTTTCTGCATGTTGTTGAGTAGTAGGAATGTTTTTCATATATTATACTTTTTTAGTCTTTTTTGATAAGACACAAAATGTTAATATAATAATATATAACTTATTTATTATTAAAATATTATTTTTAAATTCTTCAATTAAAACATAACAGCTCGAACATCTTCATCTAATTCACCCCATAATGTAGAATTATTCCATGACTGAACTTGTTTAATTTCTTTATTCCATTGATATTCCTTCTTTAATAAAGAATACATTTGAATAGCATCTGGTCTATTATCACCTTCATAACAAGTACAATGAACAATCTTACATTTAAGATTACTTTTTGATAGAGTTGAATATAATTCTTTCGTTATTGGTGATTTTTCAATAACTTTATCACTACTAAATAAAAGATCCCCTAACTCTCCTTTTGAAGAAGAATATAAAAATATAACTTCAGATGGTTGTAATGATTTAATACATTCAGCAAAGTCTCTACAAAATTCAAGGTATCTAGATGCAATAAACGTTGATCGTAATTGAATAACATTCATTTCTTCATTCCCATAAATTGTAGCAGCAAATGTTGGTGATTTAATGTGGTCATAAATGGGTGGTGCAACATATGGAATGAGAAATTCATGTTGAAGAATGACTTGTTGTTTAAGTTCTAATGAATTAATAATCAAGTCAGCACATAACTGTCCTACATTTCCTACTGACCAACAAGGCTATTAAATTAATTCAATAAGGTTTTTAATTCATATAATACCACAAACAAACAATAAAGAGTATTTTATTGAAGTTATTGAATGGTGAATTAGTTTTCATTATCTGATATTTTTAAGTTCAAAAACTTCAAACAAAAAAGAAAGAATTAAGATAATATTGCTCAATTTAATTCTTTAATAGTAGTATTTTTTCCTCTATGAGAAAAGAAATGGAAGTCAATGGATGTTGGTATGTTTAATGTTGTTCTCATAAATGATATAACTTTTCTTAAATCATCTTCTTTATCTGTCTTCAACCAAACAGTTAATTTGGCAAAACTTCTTAATGAAAATGAAACTCCATTTACTTTATCCCTTAGTGGAATTGTTTCTCCAATACAAGACAACATCTACCATTTAATTTTTCTTGCTTTATGTTGGCTATCTTTTGAGTAAATAATTAAACTGAGAAAACAAACAAGTTTTAACCATACATCTTCAGCAAATTCTGCTTTACTTGAAGTATTAATTTGTAAATTAAATTGTAATTTTCCACCGTTTTCTGTTGTTTTTGGTTCAATACCACTTCTAAAGAAAAATGAATCAATTCCTTTTGGTAGTGTTGTTTGTTTTTCAATACTATCATATAATCCCCAAAATTCTTCTACTGAATGAGTAGTATAAATAGGTGTTGCAGTAACTCCAGAAGTGGAAAAAACTTGGTTTATCCCTAAGTCAAACCAATATGTCCAACCAGTTGTCAAAAAATGAACTGGAACAATTTCTTTTGTTGTAGTCATTTTAATTTATGAAAATAACAAAATAATTAATTAGTTTAGTTCTTCTTTTTTATAAAATTTTTTAGTTTTATTGTTTTTTAATAACAAAAACTATTCAAATTTTTACTCAATTCAAAATATCCCCATTTTTTTCAATCAACTAACATAAGATTCTTACTATCTGTTAATCCGTGTTTAATGAATGTCTTTGTAATTCAAGTTATGCTCGGAACATTCTAAGTATAATGTGTTGAATGAAACATACACGTATCGCGTGTAGTCTCTGTCTATTGTCTTGAAAATAAATCTTTATTTTCTCTTAAACGAAGATAGAACTTTTCACCCTTTTTTTTCTAGCTTTCTCTTATCTATTTATTACAAAACAATATTAAACATTACTTTCAGTGGAATTAAGATAGCTATTAAAGATACTAAATAATACTATTGTTAAATATAACTGATATTGTTTTTGGATCTCTACTATCCATTCTATAATGACTAGACGGTGAAAGACTCACCAAACAAACTACCAAATAACACAAATTTAATTGCTTTTAGAGGGATGAATAATTCATAATAGATAAAATGACAATTAAAATTAAATTTTTATTGTAGAGTGGGAGTATGTAGTTGACAGTTTAACAAATGAATGGATTAAGAATGATGGAAGAATGGTAAGTATAGTATTAGAAAGTGTTTTGAATAGTTTCAAGGTTTGAGATAGTTGAAAAGAAGGAAGAGAAAGAAGATTAACGAAGTAGTGTAGTTTAGAGAGACATAAAGGGATAAGTGAGGGGATTGAAAATCGAAATGGATGGATGAACATAGGAATGGTTGATGGTAAGAGTCAAAAGACGAAAGAGATAGTTGAAAAGATTAAAGGGATGATAGAAGAAGAAAGACGAGGGGAAGAGATGGAGATGTGTGAGATTTAAAGCAAAGGAAGAAGAGAAAGGAAATACAAAGGCATAAATGAACAAAATAATTTAAGTGTAAGTTTATTTAATACAAGGGAGAATAAAATAGAGACATAATAGAATCAAAAGAAGAAGGCTAAGAAACACAAGAAGAATAAAAGGGGTGAGAAATATAAAAAGAGAAGAAGAAAGAAAAACAAGAAGACATAATAAAAGAAGAAGAAACAAAGAATTAATAACATAAAAAAAGGAATAAAAAGACAAGATAAAACAAGAAAATATAAGAAAAAAGGAAAGAAAAGGAGAATTTAGTGAAATAAATAATAAGAAGAAAAAAAAGAAATAATAGGGAAATAAATAGACGAAATGATTAATTCAAATAAGAAGTTGTAAAAGATTTAAGGAGAATCATGAAGAGAGGAAATTGAAGAAGGAAGAGGGTGAATAGACCCAACAGGTTTTTCATTTAAATCGATTCTAGCTGGATTAACACGCATAACATCACGAAGAATAACACGAGCGGTTAAATCAATACGATCGAAATCTTTAATAGGATAATGTTGAAGTAAATTTAAAGTCAGTTCAAAATTACCAATTAAACATTCAATTTCTAAAATCATAGAAGCTAAAAAAGCAAATAAATATCTCATTCCTCTAATTTCACAAAACATTTTGTCCCACATTTTAATTGTTACATCCATAGGTAATTCAGAAGCACCAAGTAATGTTAACCATCTAAATAAATAATAAGAAGGATCTATTAATGTATTAATTGTATTTGCAAGTCTTTGATTTTTTTGTTTAACACAATACATAACTCTTCCCATTGCTGCACGGATTCCTGTGTTTGTCATATCTTTTGTACTATCAAACCAATCTCGAATGTTAGTTAATAAATTATACATACAAAATAGTGTTGATACTTCTGCAAATTCTTTTGTTGCTGCATCTGATGCATCAAGAAATACATGATAAAATACATTTGCAATTATATTTAATCCTTGAACATATGGAATTCCTCCTTGCATATTACTTAAAATATTTAATACTCTTCTTAATGCATTATTATATTCTTCTTTATTTTCTCCATCATTTGTTCTTGCAAGATCTTTGTCAATTATTCTTGCTAATTTTTTATTTTTCATTTCTTTCTCATCTTGCTTTTCTTCTCCTTCTTTTTTCTTTTCTTCATAATACATTTCCTTTTGTTTTCTATATATCATTAAATATGTTTCTTCACTACTGACCCATGTCTTTTGTTCTGCTCTATAATATCTTAGTAGTAATTTCCATATTTTCGCTCGAAGTTTGTTGTTGTTTGGTATTCCATTTTTCATCACTTTGACTCGTAACGCTTCGATGTCTACAACAGGCTCTTCTATGATACAATAATACTCATACACTTCTTTGCTCATTCTCTCCTTCTTTCTTTTTTTTTAGTTCCTCTTTTTTCTTTTTTATTCTTATTCTTTCATTTTCTTTCACCTCTTTCTTATTCTTATTCTTTCATCTCTTTCTTATTCTTTCATTTTCATTGAAACTGTTGTGTCTAAATTCAAGAAATGGAGAAATGATAAGTCATAATGAGAAATAACGTGTGGAGAAATTATTTAGCATGAATATCGTGTGAGTGTGTTGATATAAATGAGTGATGTGATGTAAAGTGTGAAGTGTGATGTTGATGAAAGAGACATTAATTCATTGTATTTGCACAATCATGCCACAATCTATTGAGATAATATTCTAATGTACTTAAAGTAGTTTAATCAACAATCAATGTATTACACATATATTTCAAAGACGTAATATGTGTAGTTATTTGATTAGACAACATCCCATCATCAATATACAAGTTGGATATCATGCTTTCATACTATATCTATAATAAACATAAACATGTTATTATTACATATTCTTTTGTTCATATGACAATATATGAATAAGCAAACAACAAGTATCAACAATGGATTAATTTCACAACAATCTGTTTCTTATTTTTTCAATATAAAGTAATTGTTTAAATTCTTCAAATAGTTTGTTTGTTATAATTTCATTTTGTATATAATTACAACAGAATATTTGATGATTATCACACACAATAGATGATATTTAGTAGTATAGAAATAATAAGAAAATGACACTAAATGATTTTATGAAGAAAATGAATAAACAAATTGATAATGTTATAGAATGAGTTTGTAATGTGTATTTTTATATTTTATTCATCATTTCTTATTATTTACTTTTATTTATTATTTCTTTGTATATTTTTTCATCTTTTACTTTTATTAAATATATGATAGAGTTAATGTATTATTTATATTTCATTTATTATATATTTAATGTATATTTATCAAAGGAATTGAAATTGTCATTATTAACATTATATCATTCTTTTTATATGTTTAAAAACATTGTTAATTTTTATTCATTTCATAAGTTATTATTTTTATCATTTATAACATATTCATAATATTCATTTTGTATTTCTATTATTTTAATCTATTTTCAATGTTTTCATTTTCAAATACATTCTATCCAATCTTTTCAACTTTCATTTATTCATTCATTTCATTTATTCAAATTTTCTTATTGAATAGAATCCAGTCTTATGAATATTTTAGAATAAACAAATTTCAATTAAAATACTTTTCTTATTCTTATTTATTTTGTTCTATTTCATATAATTTCAAAATCATTCTATCGAATCAATGTTCATCAACACTCTCATATTATTACACATGTTTTTCTTCTTGTTATATTATTATTTCTTTATTTCATTTCTTTATTTTTCTTACTTTATTTCATATTTCTATTCATCATTAATTCTATTTTTATTAATATATGATTGTGTGTTAGTTGTTGTTTCTTCTGTTATATTCTCATTCAACATATTCAACATATTCAACAATTATTTCATAATCAATGTTTTAATATGCTTCATGTTATGTTGTTTGTATTTCATAACTTCAATTATTTTCTATGCAAATTCATTTCAACAATACAAGATAAATGATTTATTTGTATCTTCATAAACTCAAAAGCAATATAATAATTACTTTTGAATATTCAAATGAATGTATTAAAAACAAACAACGGATAATATGAATATGAGAAATGAAGATATTGAATTAGTCACTTGTCAATTTGATAACAACAATCATGATATTAGAATTATGGAATATTTTCAATCATTATATAAACATAACTCATTTATAATGTGTTTGACATTACAATAGTTCAAACTAATGAGAAATAATGTTTTATAATATGATATTCTTTCATAACAACATTCTACATTTCAATTATTTTTCATTTCTTTTAATATGTATAAATGTAACAAATTGTTTTCAATGAAATGATGAATAGAAATACAAGAAATTCATATATAACAAAATACTCTTTTATTTTGAATAATGTTTTCAATAAATTTCTTTAAATGTATGTTTAAGAAATGAAATAAAAACAATAAATAAGTTTTAATAAACAAATTATCCATTTAATATTCAAACATTTTATGAATTATTTCATCATATTCTTCTTTATATTAATATTTCATTTATTTTTGTTTAATCATTAAACAATATTTCATTTATTCTTTTATGATTATGATGTATTTTATCCAAATCACAGAATTACATTTATTCATTCAATTTCAACTTTTGTTTAATTGTTTTTATAACATATTTCATCATTTCTATTCATAATTAATGTTATTTCTTGTATTAATCATTTATATTATTTATTTCTTCTTTCACAATTTTCATTCAGAATAATCATTTATTTTCTGTGTTGTATTTTCTCTTACATCAATGTTAATAATTAATTTACACATCTCAACAACAATAATATCTAATTCGACTCTTTTCTCATTTTCTTTATTACTTCTATTTTGTGTTTGAGTAATAAATGAATATTTGTGAAAAATGAATATTTCATGTGTTTCAATTATTTATATTATTTTAATTGTTTTACCAGTGATATTTGTTTCATTCTTAAATCATAATATCTAATTTAGAATGTAAAATAACATGAACAAACATTTTTGACATTTCATAATATTTTCATAGTTAAATGAATGATGATAGAATAAATATAACTATGAATTTAATAATTTAATGATAATAACAATATAATCAATATTTATTTTCATCATTTAACATTCAATGATAATGATAATGATATTTTATATATTTTCTCTCTTCTCTTCTATTTCTTTGTCTTTCTTCTTTCTTTTATTATTCAATTTTTGTTTTATTTCTTATTCATTTTTATTTCATTTTTATACTCTTTATTTCATTTTCAGCTACAATACAGATATGTCTTTTCATTTCATTGATAATTTTAATGTTCATTAGATTCAAATGAATAATTTCAATGACATGTATAATTATAATCAAAGACACACAACAATAAAATAAAATAAAATCAACACAACTTCAATTATATTTTAATAGATTGTTTCTACAAATACGTATATAAACAATACATTTCATATGTTTATTTTTACAATTTAATAGTTATTTATGAAGTTAAATAGATTTTAATGTTTCATTCCAAAAGTGTGACAATGTTGAATGATTCACAAATTGTTTCATTTCATTTGTCAATTGAATAAAGAATATACTCTGCACCTGTTGATTCATACTCAAAAAAAAATACTTATCTCACATATATTTTGTTAATGTTTCATCTGTTCAATATATTAATTGTATTTATGTTTCAATGAATCTGATACATAATTTGTTGACACATAATGAATGTATTGTTTTTCTTCATGTTTAAATAATTCAAATGTATTTATTTTTGTTTATACAACTCGTTCAAAACTTGATTAAACAAAGATTTAATTATTTCAAACATGAAGTAAATGAATATAACAATAAAATGAAGAAAATAAATAATTTGAATCAATGTGAAACATTTATATATTCCATTTGATTTAATTATTTATTTTCTATCATCTCAATCTCTTCAAAGTGTGTTATTTTGTTATTAAAATCAAAGAATATTTCAATGATATAAATATGAATAGAAAATTACAGTCTTTTAATTCTTTTCTTATTGTAATTTTAATTCCATTTATCCATTTTTGATGATATTCTTATTATCTGTTATTTCATTCTTCAATATTTCTATTTTGTATTTTACTTTCATATTTTGTTTCTTTTTATTCAATTTAACATTATCAAAACTATCTTTTCTTCTATTTCAACATTTTGATTCTTTCTTCATTTCCGAGTAATATTCTTCTTTCATAATTGAATAAATTGTTCTTTTGATATTTTCAAATACACTATCATTCTTCTTGTTAATATTCAATTATCATTCTACTTCTTTTCTTAAACACAACATTAACACACATTTCAAACACTTATATTCATAACACAATATTTGATTGATAAAAGATGACTATCATTCTTTCATGCTGATAATCGTCAATTTTAAATGAATGACAAATCCACTTTTGTCAATAATATAACCGAAAAGATGATGAACCATAGCAAATTTCACTCCTGATGATAGAAATAATCAAATAAAGAGATAGAAACATATTGAATAAATGTAAAGAAAGAAGAGAATAATAAGTGATGAAATATCTAATCCAACGATATAAAATACAACCAATGAAAGAATAAGAAAGAATACAATATTAGAACTACAAGATACATACGATAATAAGAATGGCTCATATCAAAAACATGAAATATAGAAAGAATTATACAAACAAAAGAGACAATAAAGCAAAATGATAAAGTAAAGAAATCAGGTAGAATTGAAAACCATAATATGATAGAAATCGAGGATATTTCAAACACTGAAATAGCACATGTTAAAGAGTCTAAAATCAAAAGTGTATACTATTAAATAACATTTTAGACATGTTCTTAAAAAACACAACAACCATATCAAAATGAGAAATAATCAAGAAAATCAAGAGAGAAAGCAATCATAAGAAAAGAAACAAAGTAAGGAAAGATAGTTGTATGAAAATGATGAAATTGAATTCAAAAGTGAATTGATGAAAAAGAAATAAGAATGATACGAAGGAAGTTACAAAGGAAGATGTGATGAAGCAAGAAATAAAGTATAAAAGAAAAGAGGAAGTAAAGAATAAAGACAACAAAGTTGAAGAAGATATAAGAAAGAAGAAATGAAGAAACAAAAGAGAGAAAAGAATAAATGATGAAGTTTATATGAAGGGAAGAATAAACAACAAGGAGTGATATGAAAGAAGAAATGAAAGAAGTGAATAAATAAAAGTAGAAAAGAATGAAGAACTTCAAATATGAGAAGAAAGCCGAAATAATAAATGAAATACAAGAAGAGTGAAAGATGAAATGATGACAAGAAGAAAAGAGAAATAAAATAGAAAGAGAAATAATTAGATATGAATGAAATCCGATACATCAATAAATTATACAAAAAGACAATACAGAGAAACAAGAAACACAAAAAATGAGAAAAGAAGAAAAATGTAATATAAAGAAAGATGAATAATGAGGTATAGAGAAAATAAAGAAAAGAAACAAAGAAATATATAAAAGATAAAGAATATAACATAGATGAATGATGATAAAAGAAAAGAAATAAAGAAATAATAATAAAAGATATAAAAACATGAAAGACTACAGAAAGAATATAGATAAATGAATAAAAAATGAACAAATACATGAAAATAAAATATAATGAAAGAAATAGAAAATCACGACATAATTAAAGACATTTAAATAATTTTTAAATATTTCATTTACTTTTTAATTCAAAACCCGACATTTGAATATATTAACATTCATTTTTCTTGAATATTTTGAATATAATTCTATAATTTCATTTTAATAACATAGAGTCATTCATATTTGATATTATAATCATTAAAACTCAACATTCTTCATGAACTTTAACAATATAATCAGCAATTAAATTGCCTCATAGAAATCAGATATGATGAACATCTCACAATGAAATAAAAATACTAAACAGAATGAAGAATAGGATAAACAAAGAATATAGAATGAAAATGACATGATGTTTTTATTTAAATAAACCATTTATTGAATGAATACCCATCATTAATCTTTAATTTTACTACTACTTCTTTTTCTCTTCAATCCATTCATTCTTTATTTCCTTTTTCTTCATCATTTTTTTTTTCTTTGATGATTTTACAATTGAAGTATTATCAATTTCTTCTGACTTCCATACTCCTAAATATTTATACAACTCCTCACATTCAATTACAAGGATGTTTTTCATTCAATTTGATATTTCATTATTGTTTTTAATACCATTCCTGACTTTTTCTCATTCATTTCAATATGCAACTTATTATTTCTTTATTTTCATTGTGGATTATTCAAATTTCTTCATTACTTTCTGTCATTATTCTCAAATCAACAATATATAAAGTGTGATTTGTATTTGTGAAATTCTCTTCGATGATTTGAGAAATTACGTTCATCTGAATGATGAAGAGTAGATTTGATAATGAATCATTTGTAAAATTCCTCTATTTAATTTAATACAACATAATTATTCATTAAATTTATAACCGATGAATATCTTCAATCTAGTCATCATACTTTCAATAATGTCAAGGATGACACACTCATAGTTAAAATATTCTAATGCTTTAATTACCAAATCAAATTAACAGAAACATATTCTTTTTAATGTCATGATAAGATTCTTCATATTTGAGTATTTCTCTTCTTTCTACTTCGACATATAACTATGAAATACCTTCTCTTTAGCATGTTCAATCTAGTGTGAATCTTCTCAAACAAGAAATGAAATGAACAAACAAAGTATAAATGAAATTGCATGAAGAATAAACAAAGAAAACATTCATAACATCAAGAAATAAGAAAAGGAATAAATGAAGAACAAGTTCAACCATTAAGTAATTAATCATCTATTTTGAAGAAGAAACAAAACAAGTAATCCCTCTTCATTCATTATTTACAACAAATGTGTTATTTGTTGTAATGAAGAAAGTCAGATAGGTATGATTTTCAAAAAAGGAATATTCAAAACAGAATAGTTAATAAAGAAGTTATATTTCAATTAATCCCAAGTAGTTGAAAGACTATAAGATTGGAAAAAGTATTTATTCCAAGGATGATTCTTTCAAGAAGTAGTTATAATTAGCATAGAAAGGATTCAAGAAGAAGGAATATGAAGTAGAAACAAATAATAGGATTAGACTATGACACCAAAAGGGAAATAAGGCAAATGAAAGAGTGAGAGTAAAGAAAGCATAACACGAAAAGATAAAACATAAACAAGTGAAAACATAGTCAATATGAACAAGAATAAAGGAAAAGAGGATATGAGAAAAAGCAGAAAAAAAGATAAAACTAAGATACAATACATTTCTCATAATAAATAAAAACAGAGAAAGAAGTGAGTTTTAATTAAGAGAAGAAATAGAAATGATAAATTCGTATTAACCAAGCATAATAATGTGTTTAAAGAATAAATGATAAACAAGGAAATAGAATGTGATGTAGAAATATATAGAGAATAAAAGAAAAAGAGACAAGAAGATAATGGTAATGAAACGAAGGGAAGTGGAGATGAAAATCAAAAGAGAAAGAGACATGTACATGCAATAATACTTCTGTCAAAAACAAGCAAACACCCACAAACATTAAAACAAAAAAGAAATAAAAAGAAAAGATAAGAGAAAGAGTTTAAACAAGAAGACAAACAAAGGAGAAGAAAAGGAAGAGTAGGAGGAAAATAAAGAAGAGTCGATGAAAGAAATAGTAATAAAGAAGAAAGAAAAAAAGAAAAAAAGAAAAAAGAACTTAAAAGTTAAAAGTTAAAAAAAAGAATGACGAAAGATGAAGAAAGTAAAACTGTGTATGAAGGGATATGTTATAGTACACCACTTCCAACAAGATCATTTTTTTATGATGAGAGTATAGGAATAAACACCAAACGAATAAAGACGATTCATTTAATACTTACGTTATGTTTAAATATAGGGACTGATTCACCTGACCAAATTAAACAAAAAGATTCAGCATCAAAAGAGTGTTGGATAGATACAGCAGGGAAAACAAACCGAAAATTAGTGTATGATATAGCAGCGAATCTTACAGATCAATATCGGTCATGGCAAAATGGAAGTAAAATTGAACCATGTTGTGATCCAACATATGAAGATGTCAGAAGATTATGTTTAACATTTAGACGAATGGCAGATACGGATAGAATTTTATTTCATTATAATGGACATGGAGTACCATTACCAACATTAAATGGGGAGATATGGTTTTTTGATAAAGAATTTACACAATATATTCCACTTCAAATCTATGAATTATTACAAACGATAGGAACACCAAGTATATACATATTTGATTGTAGTTGTGCAGGAAGAATTATTACGTGGTGTAAAAAATATGCACAAAGTAAGCAAAAGAAAAATAAAAACAAAAATGGGGAAAATTATATGTTTCTTGGGTCATGTCAAGATGATGAAATGTTACCAACAAATCCATTTTATCCAGCTGATTTATTTACATCATGTTTAACAACCCCATTAAGAGTTGCAGTATTATATTATATTCAAAATTCGTTATTAATGAAATGGGATGCAACAATAATAGATAGAATTCCAGGGGTATTAAATAATAGAAGAACACCACTAGGAGAATTAAATTGGATATTCACAGCAATAACAGACTCCATAGCATGGAATGTATTACCACGACCATTATTTTATAAATTATTTCGACAAGATTTATTAATAGCATCATTATATAGAAATTTCTTCTTAGCACAAAGAGTAATGCAATCACTCAAGTGTAAACCTATATCATATCCAATTTTACCAGATGCATCGAATCATTATTTATGGGTAGTTTGGGATAGAGCACTTGAATTATGTTTATTACAAATTAATAATCATTGTAATAGTTTTAATGAAAGTACATCATCATTTTTTGATGAACAATTAGTTGCATTTGAAGTATGGTTAGAATCAGATAATATTGCTAATTGTATTGCAGCACAACTTCCAATTTTGTTACAAGTATTATTATCACAAACATTAAGAGAAAGAGCATTAAAGTTATTATGTCGATTTTTAGATTTAGGACCATGGGCATGTGACCAAGCATTAGCAGTAGGAATCTTTCCATATATATTAAAATTATTAAGTTCCACAACAAGTGTAGATTTTTATGAATATTTAGTGTTTTGTTGGATGAAAATACTTGTTGTTGATAAAAAGAAAACATTCCATCAAAACCTTATTAGAGAAAATCATCAAATCTACTTTTTAAATGTGTTAAAAAATAATACAAAAAATTTAAATACAGGAACAAATGCATATGCATTATTTATTTTAACTACATTATTAGAAGACAATACACAAGTTAAAGCAACATTAGTTCAAGCAAATATTATAGAAGTTATTCATTTTTATTTTAAAAGTGAAAATATTGAAGTAAGATCATGGGCATTATTATGTTTAAGTAAATTATGGGAAGGAAGTGTTGAAATTAAAATAAGGGCACAAAAGAAAGGAATTATTAATTCATTAATGTTACTTTTACAAGACCCAAATCCAAGAGTAAGAGTGGCATTATTAAATTGCTTAACTACATTAATTGGAGAGCCATATGCTGACATTGGAGAAGCATGTAATGAGATTGCATTAAAAACAGCAGTTTTAGTTCATGATGCATGTCCTAAAGTAAGAGAACATTTAATTGTTTTATACCAAAGATTAGCAAAAGTGTTAGTTGGGACAGTTAAAGAGTCTAAGATATTTGAACAAACGGTTGAAATTGGAAAGGAAGATCCTGATACGGATGTCAATGGAGCAGCGGAAATCTTAAATGAAATACTAGAAATATATACAAATAAAGAAGAAGGAAGAACAATAACCCCACAAAGAAGAATTAGTGCATTAAATACGATTGTAAATAAGTTATATGAATCAAGAGTATATGAATTATCACAGCCATTATTAAAAAAGAGAAAAGAAATTACACCACAAAGAAAATGGTTTAAAGAAAAGTATGTTGAAAGTCGAACACAATTTACACTTATAGGAAGTGACTTTGAAAATCATAAATTAAAACAAATAGGGAGGTTTATTGGAGAAGAAGGACATGAATTTAATCCGGGGAATATGTTATTTCATCCAACATTACCATTATTAGTTGTAGGAAGTAATAAAGGGTCAACAATAAGAGTATTTGATACTAACAGCGAAAGTGTTGTCAATGCATGGAATAATTTAAATTCAGGAAATAAAAGTGTAAGTGGAATGACATGGATAAATAAAACAGATATTCCAATGTTAGTTACATCAACTAATGATGGAGCAATAAGAATCTGGAGAAATTGGGAAGATAGTGGAAGTAATGTACTTGTAAGTAGTTTTAAAGGTGTTATGGAAGAATGTTTACCAGATATTGGAGCAAAAGTAGTTGGATTAGGTGAGAGTCGATTATTAACTGCAGGAAATTCTATGATAAGAATATGGGATTTAGAAAAAGAAGAATTAGAAGCAAACATTAGAATGAAAACATCAATTACATGTGTTAATGAATATAATGAATTTAGTGATCATATGTTTCTTGTAGGAAATGTTAATGGAAAAGTGACATTATATGATATGAGATTATCTCCACAAGAAAGAGAAGTAAAAACATGGAAAATTTCACATTCACCAATTATTACTACATCAAGACCAAGTTCAGGAAATACAATTATTGCAGGAGCTGTTGCTAGACTTAATGAACCATCATTAGCTGGGTTAATTGACATTCGTGCTAGTCAAATAAGAAAACTTTATGTCCCAAAACTTACTACATTAGTAACACATCCCACTGCTACATATTTTGTTTGTGGAAGTGCTGAACAATTTATTAGGTCATATAATAGTGAATCAGGTAAAATGATTCAAGAAATTAAATATTATGATGGTTTCTTTGGTCATAGAATTAATCCAGTAGTTAATATGGCTATCACTCAATTTGGATTCAATATGGCTGTTTCTTCTACTGATTCAAGTATTACTTTATTTGGTTTTGATTAAATTATATATCTTTCTTTTCTTTTACCTTCTTTTCTTTTTATGAATGTCTGTTTTTTCTTTCCAAAACTCACTCTCCTTTTGTCATACAACTCATGAACCAACTGAACCAATTATTTCTCATGATGAAAATAACAAAATTAGAGGGATATCCATTGTTTATTCTTTTTACGTGCTCTCATAGTTAGTTTATTTTTCCTCTTCATCAACTGAGAAGTATTACAAGAAACACAACAAAAATATAAAAATGCAAATAACAAAAGAAGAAATTCATATCAAACAAGAAGTACACATGATAGAAGAATGAGTGAAAGTGTATTATTTGTATTTTCAATGATACATCAATCATCATACTAACAATTACAATAATTATTATCATAACAATCACAATAATAATGATATATTTATTTCACTCATCACTTCATTCATATTCATCACCATAATTACTTTATCCATATTTTCAATAGAAACAATAGTATTAACACACTAGAAATAATATCCCAATAAAACACAAAGAAGAGACAAACAATATCAAGGTAGAAATCAAAACAGAAATCAAAGAAAGAAAAAATCAAGAATGAAGGAAAATATTCTTTGAAGAAGAAACTAAAATTCTTACAAACAAGAAATAGAAGAAATAAAGAAAAGCAATATCAAAGAATATACCCCATCAACAATAATAAGAATATTGTATTTTTGCATGAGAACAACAAAAACAAATAGAAAAGAAGAAAAAATTAATAATATGAAGGATTGAAGGAGATGATAAAGAATATGATGCAAATAAATTTAATGACAATAAAATATATAAATAATTCAATGCTAAATGAGTAATGAAGATAAATAAGAGAAAGAGATATGAAGATGAACATACAAATAAAAGAATAAAAGAAATAGAGAAAGAAGAGAATATAGAAAGAGTAGACTAATCATAAATTAACAAAAAGAATATGATATTAAAGAAGAAAAATGAGAATGAGATAAGCACAAACAAAGTATGATAAAAAAATATTTGAATTCCATGCTGAATCTGAAAGAAAAATGTTTGAAGTGAATAACTTAACACAACAATTACTCTTCCTGAAAGATAAATTATCTAAATTAGAAAATAAAACATACATAGAAAGAAAAGAAGAAAGATTATGTAAATAACAATACAGAATACTCATCTGAATCACAAATTGTGAATGACCTCACCCCCAATGTGGTAGTAGCTGATGAAATAACAACAAGCGAAGATGATTTTCCAAAAAAAAAGAAAGTTAATTCAGAGTTTCATTGAAGAAATGGATATTCAGCATAAGAAGATCACAACAATTGAACTAGATAAACAAAAGAATCGAATCAAATAGAGAAGAAATTTTAACACTTTATAAATGTTTTGCTTTGAAATTAATAGAAAGAAAAATAAAATGTCAACTTAAAGAAGAAATAATAGAAAGATTAATACAAGAAAATGAAAATAAAATACATGATATTAATGAATATAAAGAAATATTAAAGAAGACATTTAAAATAAAGAATGAAATTAAAAGAGAAATTAATAGAATAATAGTTGAAGAAATAATAAAACATCAATGGAAAGATAATAAATTAAAAGAAATAATAACTAGAATGAACAAAAAAGAAGAAATAGAAGAAGAGGAGGTAATGAAAATATTTAAAGAAGAAGAAATGAAACAACATGAAGAAGTACAATTTATTAACTATTATTACAATAAGAAGAAAATACATCAAATAATTAATATTATTAATAAAAATGAAATAATAATCAATACATTAGATGATTATTACCACTATATTAAAACTTTAGCTTCCACAATTAACATAATTAATAAAAATAAACAAGAAAGAAGTGGAAAGAGAGGTATAGAAAGAATATTACAATCAAAAATATGTAGATTGAGAGATTTACTCCATAATAAACAATATATGAAATTAAAAAGAATATTACATATTAAGAAAAATGATATATATCATATTAAAGTAAAAACAATTGAACAAATAAACTATTATAAATAGGCAACGAAAAAAAGCAAATAATTGAAAAAGAAGAGAATGAATGATATAAAAGAATAAAAAGAAAGTAAGAAGTAGAATATGATGAAGAAAGAATAAAAGTAGAAAGGAGAGAATATAAAAAGAAAGAAGATAAAGTGTAATAAAACAAAAGAGATGATAAAAGAAGAAAAGAAAGAAAAAAAATAAAGGATGCAAATTTTATTGAAACAAATAAAAAAAGCGCAAAATTTAATGATGCAAAAATTAATGATGCAAAATATTTAGCAACATATTTTATTGATGCAAAATATTTTGAAATAAAAATAAATCATCATTTGATATTATTATTATATTTGATAATAAATTATATTATATATTAAATACATCATATTTCTTTATTATTTATCTTTCTTTTTATTATTTCATATATTACATTATTATTCATTCATTTATTATTTATATTTCATTTATTAAATAAAATGAAAATGAAATTGTAAAATATCAATCAATTAAATATTCATGAATAATAATTTATTAATATTTAATAATTGAAATAATAAATAATAAAGTAACAATAATGATATATTCAATATATTCTTTATTTGATTTGTTCAATATTAGATTATTCTATTTCATTATCATTTCATTG